>NC_091208.1:34277547-34340047 GCF_040958095.1 Procambarus clarkii
GCTGGTGTTCACCAGGACCCTCTTAGTGTACCAGGTGCTCACCAGGACCCTCTTAGTGCAGCTGGTGTTCACCAGGACCCTCTTAGTGTACCAGGTGCTCACCAGGACCCTCTTAGTGCAGCTGGTGTTCACCAGGACCCTCTTAGTGTACCAGGTGCTCACCAGGACCCTCTTAGTGCAGCTGGTGTTCACCAGGACCCTCTTAGTGTACCAGGTGCTCACCAGCACCCTCTTAGTGCAGCTGGTGTTCACCAGGACCCTCTTAGTGCAGCTGGTGCTCACCAGGACCCTCTTAGTGCAGCTGGTGCTCACCAGGACCCTCTTAGTGTACCAGGTGTTCACCAGGACCCTCTTAGTGCAGCTGGTGTTCACCAGGACCCTCTTAGTGCAGCTGGTGTTCACCAGGACCCTCTTAGTGCAGCTGGTGTTCACCAGGACCCTCTTAGTGCAGCTGGTGCTCACCAGGACTCTCTTAGTGCAGCTGGTGTTCACCAGGACCCTCTTAGTGCAGCTGGTGTTCACCAGGACCCTCTTAGTGCAGCTGGTGTTCACCAGGACCCTCTTAGTGCAGCTGGTGCTCACCAGGACCCTCTTAGTGCAGCTGGTGCTCACCAGGACCCTCTTAGTGCAGCTGGTGTTCACCAGGACCCTCTTAGTGCAGCTGGTGTTCACCAGGACCCTCTTAGTGCAGCTGGTGTTCACCAGGACCCTCTTAGTGCAGCTGGTGTTCACCAGGACCCTCTTAGTGCAGCTGGTGCTCACCAGGACCCTCTTAGTGCAGCTGGTGTTCACCAGGACCTTCTTAGTGCAGCTGGTGCTCACCAGGACCCTCTTAGTGCAGCTGGTGTTCACCAGAACCCTCTTAGTGCAGCTGGTGTTCACCAGAACCCTCTTAGTGCAGCTGGTGCTCACCAGGACCCTCTTAGTGCAGCTGGTGCTCACCAGGACCCTCTTAGTGCAGCTGGTGCTCACCAGGACCCTCTTAGTGCAGCTGGTGTTCACCAGGACCCTCTTAGTGCAGCTGGTGTTCACCAGGACCCTCTTAGTGCAGCTGGTGTTCACCAGGACCCTCTTAGTGCAGCTGGTGTTCACCAGGACCCTCTTAGTGCAGCTGGTGCTCACCAGGACTCTCTTAGTGCAGCTGGTGTTCACCAGGACCCTCTTAGTGCAGCTGGTGTTCACCAGGACCCTCTTAGTGCAGCTGGTGTTCACCAGGACCCTCTTAGTGCAGCTGGTGCTCACCAGGACCCTCTTAGTGCAGCTGGTGCTCACCAGGACCCTCTTAGTGCAGCTGGTGTTCACCAGGACCCTCTTAGTGCAGCTGGTGCTCACCAGGACCCTCTTAGTGCAGCTGGTGTTCACCAGGACCCTCTTAGTGCAGCTGAGTGGCTCCCATGAAGGTCGATGGTCAGCCGTGTGTGACTATAGATCTTTCCTCCGTGGAACTCAATTAGTTTTAGTGACGATGAGCCAAGTGGGCGTGGTCAGGTAGGTGGTGGGTGTGGTCAGACTCCAGGTGGGCCGCTGGGAGGGGGCCCGGGCCCTCAGACCCTAGGACGGCCGCTGGGAGGGGGGCCTGGGCCCTCAGACCCTGGGAGGGCTGCTGGGAGGGGGCCTGGGCACTCAGACCCTGGGAGGGCCGCTGGGAGGGAGCCTGGGCCCTCAGACCCTGGGAGGGCTGCTGGGAGGGGGCCTGGGCACTCAGACCCTGGGAGGGCCGCTGGGAGGGAGCCTGAGCTCTCAGACCCGAGGTGGGCTGCTGGGAGGGAGCCTGGGCCCTCAGACCCCAGGAGGGCCGCTGGGAGGGAGCCTGGGCCCTCAGACCCCAGGAGGGCCGCTGGGAGGGAGCCTGAGCTCTGACCCGAGGTGGGCTGCTGGGAGGGAGCCTGGGCCCTCAGACCCTGGGAGGGCCGCTGGGAGGGAGCCTGAGCTCTCAGACCCGAGGTGGGCTGCTGGGAGGGAGCATGGGCCCTCAGACCCGAGGTGGGCTGCTGGGAGGGAGCCTGGGCCCTCAGACCCGAGGTGGGCTGCTGGGAGGGAGCATGGGCCCTCAGACCCGAGGTGGGCTGCTGGGAGGGAGCCTGGGCCCTCAAACCCCAGGAGGGCCGCTGGGAGGGAGCCTGGGCCCTCAAACCCCAGGAGGGCCGCTGGGAGGGAGCCCGGACCCTCAGACCCGAGGTGGGCCGCTGGGAGGGGGCCCGGGCCCTCAGACCCGAGGTGGGCCACTGGGAGGGAGCCCGGGCCCTCAGACCGGGCCACCACACCTCCAGGCAGGGCGCCACAGCCCTGAAATACTCTCCTCCCAGAATGCCAACCGGAAGTTCATTCGGCAGTCGCCCTTCGCTGAATGAGTCCGTGAAATCTGGCGGATATTGACTGGGAAGATGGAAGCATCCACATACATGCCCATAATGTTCCAGGCTACATTATCCTCATGTATTATTATTACAATACAATGTAATTGTAATAATTTAAAAGTAAAAGTAAATAATTTAAATGTAAAAGTAATACATTTACTCTACATTATTTCTTCAAGTTATTAAAACACTAGCTATTGTAGTAATTTTATTATGCTTTACCAATGACCCTCTAGCAGGTGTTCCGTTATGTATTAGTGAAGTATAGTTATGTATTAGTGAAGTATACTTATGTATTAGTGAAGTATAGTTATGTATTAGTGAAGTATACTTATGTATTAGTGAAGTATAGTTATGTATTAGTGAAGTATACTTATGTATTAGTGAAACATAGTTATGTATTAGTGAAATATTGTTGTGTATTAGTTTATTTATTTTTATTTATTTATTTATTTATATAAGAAGGTACACTGGGATTGTGAGGATACATTGCATAGTAATAACAATCTTGTACAGCCACTAGTACGCGCAGCGTTTCGGGCAGGTCCTTAATCTAAGAAAATTTTAAGTAGGTAAATACTTGCAAAATTTATACAAATGATAACAGTTACATTGCAAGAAAAAAAATATAAGATGAGAGAAAATTGTAGGTATATTATAACACATAGGTAGCTCAGATTGATTGCAATGACAGCTTGAATGGTAGTTTAACAAAAATTAGCAGGCACATTACAGCATATGACTAGCACATAAAAGAAGACAGCAATGAACACAATGATAAAGTTGTTTGGGTTAAGTACGTAAAGGTTGGGAGATTGGGTAACACTAGGTACAGAGCAAATTTAAAGCTCAGTGTAGGACACTACGAAGATGAAATTAGGTACTTTTGGGTTTTGTTTTTAAATGAGGCAAAAGTTTGACAGCTTTTCAATTCACTAGGGAGTGAGTTCCATAGACTAGGTCCCTTAATTTGCATAGTGTTTACACAGATTAAGTTTGACTTTGGGGATATCAAAGAGAGATTTATTTCTGGTGTGGTGATAATGGGTCCTATTACATCTGTCCAGGGAGAGTTTCAGAGCTTGGTTTGCATTTAAGAACAGGGTTTTGTAAATGTAGTTGACACAAGAGAATGTGTGGTGGGAGTTAATATTTAGCAAGTTTAGGGATTTAAACAAGGGAGCTGAGTGTTGTCTGAAAGCTGAGTTTGTTATTATTCTGATAGCAGATTTTTGCTGCGTGATGATGGGCTTAAGGTGGTTTGCAGTGGTAGACCCCCATGCACAGATACCATAATTAAGACAGGGGTAGATTAGTGCATAATATAGTGAGAGGAGAGCAGAGTTAGGAGCATAATATCTGATTTTGGAGAGTATACCAACTGTTTTAGAGACTTTCTTAGTTATGTGTTGAATGCGGGTGCTGAACTTGAGTCTCTTGTCTAGGAATAGGCCAAGAAACTTGCCATCATTTTTATTACTGATGTTAATGTTGTCTATCTGTAGCTGAATTGCATTTGATGATTTGCTTCCAAATAAGATGTAGTAAGTCTTTTCTATGTTTAATGTTATAGTGAAGTAATGTAGTGTAATGTTAGTGAAGTATAGTTATGTATTAGTGAAGAATTGTTGTGTATTAGTGAAGTATAATTATGTATTAGTGAAGTATAGTTATGTATTAGTGAAGTATAATTATGTATTAGTGAAGTATTGTTGTGTATTAGTGAAGTATAATTATGTATTAGTGAAGTATAGTTATGTATTAGTGAAGTATAATTATGTATTAGTGAAGTATTGTTGTGTATTAGTGAAGTATAATTATGTATTAGTGAAGTATAGTTATGTATTAGTGTAGTTATGTATTAGTGAAGTATAGTTATGTATTAGTGAACTATTGTTGTGTATTAATGAAGTATAGTTATGTATTAGTGAAGTACAGTTATGTATTAGAATGTATTATACTTATTTAAAATTTACACAAGGTTCCGAACCAACATGGTTCATTCTCAAGTGACAGGGAAGTACAGGGCGTATTAGTTTTATACCATTAGGGGAGTCAAGTGTAGACAAGTTGACCAATACAAATGGGTCAAGAATAAGGCATAAAGGGGAGAAAAGTATGACGTTAAAGTTTGAAGAAGACGTTAAAGTTCCGGTCTTGAAGAACAAGACCGGAACATGAAGATGCCAACATAGAAGACACTGTTCAACATGCTACGCCTGATTAACCCTTGTGTCTGCTTCGTTCCATATTTTCTTTTTCTTCAAACTTAAACGTCATACTTTTCTCCCCTTTATGCCTTATTCTTGACCCATTTGTATTGGTCAACTTGTCTACACTTGACTCCCCTAATGGTATAAAACTAATACGCCCTGTACTTCCCTGTCACTTGAGAATGAACCATGTTGGTTCGAAACGTTGTGTAAATTTTATAATAAGTGTAATACATTCTACAGTTATTTATTTATTTTTCTTCACCTCGAACGAAGATGACTTTTGGAGAACTCTTCCAATTAAACCAAGATGCTAGAGCATTAGTCAGAGGGATAGAAGCCCTAAACAAGAAAATAATCAATACAGAATATGCAGTCATATTCAATGAGACATGTATAAATGTAGACCTGCTGCCAGTATACACCTATGTTGTCGCCCCCAACATAGTAGCATACTTTGTAATTACCTTACTTGGGTTAACCCAAGTTAATTAGTTGGCCAAGACTCCTAAACGGTGCAGCCAGATCACAATACCACATTAGAGTTGATAATGGTCCGAGACGGACTGAAACGTCATCTTCTGGTGTGTTGCTTGGTCACCACAACACCACCACCGTCCACAACAGTGAGCTTGGTCACCACAACACCACCACCACCGTCCACAATCACAGTAAACAGTAACAACAGTCACAGTGACTATACCGTATAAGGGTAGTGTTCTAACTCTGCATGAAAACCTCAGTTGGCGTTTGTGGAAGAGGATGCGCTGTGCTGCACCCTGATACAGCGCTGGTTAATACAGTCGTTCATCCAGCAGTATGTTCAGTCGTTCATTTGGGTTCCGTCCGTTTACAGAGACCTTGGGTTATCAGACAGCCGCCCTCATAAACATAGGTCAAAAGTGATTCCATCCACCCGCCAAACCCCCTCGCTGTTTGTGAATGAAAAACGGTTTACACACGACTTGTGTTCGAACCACAACGCTGTAAATGCTTCACCCACGTACTACAAATACAAATAATCGCCAACAGAACCTAACCTAACCAATGCCTAAATATGCACAATATGCTAATATATAACAATATTAATTTATAATTGAGAAAATTGCTACTTTGAATGAACAGCATGTTAAAACTTATGAATTCGTCTTTGGGGTCGACCGCTGGATGGAATTGACTTGGTGTGAGGCAGCCCGTCCTCCAAACAAAGATCCAAAAGTGATTCCATGCACCCGCCAAACCCCCCAGCTGTTTATGAATGAAAAGCGGTTTACACACGACTCACAACTGCTGACGTTCGAACATATCCGGAACAAGTGCTTCACTGACGAATTTTGTTCGAATCACAACGCTATAAATACTTCACGCACGTACTACAATTACAAATAATCACCAACAGAACCTAAACACCTAACCTAACCTATCCTATGCCTATATATGCACAATATGCTAATATATTATAATATTAATTTATACTTGAGAAAATTTCCGTTTTGAATGAACAGCATGTTAAAATTTATGAATGCGTCTGTGGGGTTGACCGCTGAATGTAATGGACTTGAGTCGAGGACGGGTTGTGTGAGGATGGGTGGTATCAGACGTCACTCTTAACTATCTAGAGGAAACTACGCTCTTAGGTTTATGGATGTTGTTCTTGTTCTCGTAGATCGGTTACCGAACTTGGGGTAAGTAATTATCACATTGTGGGTCGCCGTGAACAGTGCAAGAGAAAGAGACGTAACTTAGGTCTGAGAGGAAGTGTGAGTGTTGTGGTCCAGGTGTGTGGTCGTGTACTCTTACAGTACCTGCCGGCCCTTGTCTTATTGTTGGTACGACGACCAGTCTTCCTCGGTCCTCATCCGCACCCTCTATCACGGTATCGTTGTGACACAGACTGTGGAGGGTATCGTAGTGACACAGACGCTGGAGGGGGAGTGTTGGAGGGTATCGTAGTGACACAGACGCTGGAGGGGGAGTGTTGGAGGGTATCGTAGTGACACAGTCGCTGGAGGAGGAGTGTTGGAGGGTATCGTAGTGACACAGTCGCTGGTGGGTGAGTGTTGGAGGGTATCGTAGTGACACAGTCGCTGGTGGGTGAGTGTTGGAGGGTATCGTAGTGACACAGACGCTGGAGGGTGAGTGTTGGAGGGTATCGTAGTGACACAGACTATGGAGGGTGAGTACTGGAAGGCACTTATCAAGGCTCTCCAGCACTTACCCTCCGTAGGTGAGGACATTGATCCGTCAGTGATTAATGTGATCCATCAACCATTGATGGATCACAGGTAAGTTCACTTACCTGTCTAATCTGAGGTAATGGTCGACACTCTTGGCCCTGGTGACGTAGTTGTTGCCACTGATGACGTAATGGTCGACACTCTTGGCCCTGGTGACGTAGTTGTTGCCACTGATGACGTAATGGTCGACACTCTTGGCCCTGGTGACGTAGTTGTTGCCACTGATGACGTAATGGTCGACACTCTTGGCCCTGGTGACGTAGTTATTGCCACTGATGACGTAATGATCGACACTCTTGGCCCTGGTGACGTAGTTATTGCCACTGATGACGTAATGGTCGACACTCTTGGCCCTGGTGACGTAGTTGTTGCCACTGATGACGTAATGGTCGACACTCTTGGCCCTGGTGACGTAGTTATTGCCACTGATGACGTAATGATCGACACTCTTGGCCCTGGTGACGTAGTTATTGCCACTGATGACGTAATGGTCGACACTCTTGGCCCTGGTGACGTAGTTGTTGCCACTGATGACGTAAGTGTTTGTGGTCACGTGACTCCAGCAGCAATGAGTATAGCCAATGGCCGCGTCAACACTAACGAGGTAACTGGCGACACTCAGGCAATTCCACCTGATTGGTTGTCACCGATGACGCAATGAATGCATGTAATTTTCTGTGGAACTTTGGACTCCTACATATAGCATTAAATTATTCATAAAACATATTCAAATGAATCATAAATATAAAACTATTAGTAATAATAAAGTTTCCCGTCTTTTATAGGATAACCACTAAAAATCAATAGATACTGTAAGTCAGATATTAATAATATCACAGAGAAAATGATTATCAGATTAGTTTTAACATTGGTTCTCTAATGGCTTCGAGTGACATGAATGTGTAGCAGGCAGGATACACGGCGCCGCTGGAGGACGTGCGCGAGGCGACGTCCCGGACCACACTGAGGGGACGCCGACACAGACGCCTCTTACCACCACTCTCAATGAACACTAATGCTCGCTTCAGGGCCCCCAACCTGCGTCACGCTCTCTTCTGGGCCCCACGTGCAACAGCTGATGACATGTTAGATAACTTCCCAGCTGTTTCTCTCCCTCGCTCTCTCTCGTTCTTACTGACGGTATACTCGTTGATCCAGCAGCTGACTCGTTGATCTCAGCAGCTGACTCGTTGATCTCACAGCTGACTCGTTGATCTCACAGCTGACTCGTTGATCTCACAGCTGACTCGTTGATCTCACAGCTGACTCGTTGATCTCACAGCTGACTCGTTGATCTCACAGCTGACTCGTTGATCTCACAGCTGACTCGTTGATCTCACAGCTGACTCGTTGATCTCACAGCTGACTCGTTGATCTCACAGCTGACTCGTTGATCTCACAGCTGACTCGTTGATCTCACAGCTGACTCGTTGATCTCACAGCTGACTCGTTGATCTCACAGCTGACTCGTTGATCTCACAGCTGACTCGTTGATCTCACAGCTGACTCGTTGATCTCACAGCTGACTCGTTGATCTCACAGCTGACTCGTTGATCCAGCAGCTGACTCGTTGTCTAGCGTGACCCCAGCTGTCCTGCCTCAAGTCTAGCGTGACCCCAGCTGTCCTGCCTCAAGTCTAGCGTGACCCCAGCTGTCCTGCCTCAAGTCTAGCGTGACCCTAGCTGTCCTGCCTCAAGTCTAGCGTGACCCTAGCTGTCCTGCCTCAAGTCTAGCGTGACCCCAGCTGTCCTGCCTCAAGTCTAGCGTGACCCCAGCTGTCCTGCCTCAAGTCTAGCGTGACCCCAGCTGTCCTGCCTCAAGTCTAGCGTGACCCCAGCTGTCCTGCCTCAAGTCTAGCGTGACCCCAGCTGTCCTGCCTTACGTCTAGCGTGACCCCAGCTGTCCTGCCCCAAGTCTAGCGTGACCCCAGCTGTCCTGCCCCAAGTCTAGCGTGACCCCAGCTGTCCTGCCTCAAGTCTAGCGTGACCCCAGCTGTCCTGCCCCAAGTCTAGCGTGACCCCAGCTGTCCTGCCTCAAGTGTAGCGTGACCCCAGCTGTCCTGCCTCAAGTGTAGCGTGACCCCAGCTGTCCTGCCTCAAGTGTAGCGTGACCCCAGCTGTCCTGCCTCAAGTGTAGCGTGACCCCAGCTGTCCTGCCTCAAGTGTAGCGTGACCCCAGCTGTCCTGCCCCAAGTCTAGCGTGACCCCAGCTGTCCTGCCTCAAGTGTAGCGTGACCCCAGCTGTCCTGCCTCAAGTGTAGCGTGACCCCAGCTGTCCTGCCCCAAGCCTAGCGTGACCCCAGCTGTCCTGCCTCACGTCTAGCGTGACCCCAGCTGTCCTGCCTCACGTCTAGCGTGACCCCAGCTGGCGGCCCCGCTAACAAAGCGTGTGTGGGGGATGTGTTGACATTATCACAGTCAACACTTACCCTCCGCTCCCGCCTGCTCTCACACTCTCACAGGTCTGGGCGCAGGCAGCGGCGGGTAAATATGGCAGCGACCTCCTCACACAGCCTCAGTCAACACCAGTCCTAGACGGCCCCATCCCGGAGATTGGCATAGACACGCGCGCACACGTGGACACACGCCGTGTCCCCAGTGTGTGTCTAATTCATTCTACGGAATTGCGGGACCAAAGAGCCAAAGCTCGACCCCCGCAAGCACAAATAGGTGAGTACACACACACACGCGTGGACACACACACACACACACGTGGACACACACACACACACACACACACACACACACACACACACACACATGAACACAAATGCGTGTGTTCATGCGTGTGTGCTGATAAGAAAAGGTTGAAGTTTTGAAGAGATAATTCAGAACTGTGAAGGTTTCAGTGACTACATATCAGGCACCATAGCAACTGGAGGACAGAAAATTATAGTAGTAGTCATATATAACCCCCCACCGAATGTCAGAAGACCCAGACAGGAATATGATAGAAACAACTTGGCCACCATTAATATAATAGAGAGCAGCTTCTGTGGCTAGCAGGAATGGATCCAGGCTACTAATCATAGGAGACTTCAACCATGGAAAGATAGATTGGGGAACAGAGACCCACATGGAGGACCAGACACATGGAGAACAAAGCTGCTGGATGTGGCAACAAGAAACTTTCTAAGTCAACACGTCAAGGGACCGACAAGAATGAGAGGAGGGGATGAACCAGCCTTGCTTGATGTGATATTTACCCTAAATGAGTCGGATATAAGGGAAGTTAAGTTGGAAGCCCCCTTGGGAATGAGTGATCAGTGTATTGAGCTTTGAGTACCTGGTTGAGCTGGGAATTATCACCCCCAAAAAAGAACTGGGAACCAAAGGGCTGGCGTACCGAAAGGGAAACTATGAGGAGATGAATAAATTCCTAAGGGATATACATTGGGACACAGAACTCAGAACCAAGCCCGTACAAGACATGATGGACTATGTCACCCAAAAATGTCAGGAGGCTGTAAGCAGGTTTGTCCCAGCCCGACAGGTAAAAACAGAGAAGCAAAGGAAGAATCCGTGGTTTAATAGGGAATGTATAAAAGCAAAGGAGCTGAACAAAAGGGCATGGAGGAACTTCCGTAATAACAGAACGCCAGAAAGTAGAGAGAGATACCAGAGAACCAGGAACGAGTATGTCAGTGTGAGAAGAGCAGCTGAGAAAAGGCATGAAAATGATATAGCTAATAAAGCCAAGACCGAATCAAAGCTACTCCACAGTCACATCAGGAGGAAGACAACAGTGAAGGAACGGGTGATGAAACTTTAGACGGGCGAGGACAGGTATACAGAGAATGACAAAGAGGTGTGTGAAGAACTCAACAAAAGGTTCCAGGAGGTCTTTACAATAGAACAGGGAGAAGTCACGGCGCTAGGAGAGGTGGCAGCAAACCAGGTGACCTTGGAAAGGTTCGAAATTACAAGAGATGAGGTCAAGAAGCACCTATTGGAGCTGGACGTGAGAAAAGCTGTTGGGCCGGACGGAATCTCACCATGAGTATTGAAAGAGTGTGCAGGAGCACTTTGCTTGCCACTCTCCATAGTGTATAGCAGGTCACTGGAAACGGGAGACCTACCAGAAATATGGAAGACTGCTAATGTAGTACCAATATACAAAAAGGGTATATATTGACAGGGTGACAGACAAGAGGCACTGAACTACAGGCCAGTGTCCTTAACTTGTATACCATGCAAGGTGATGGAGAAGATTGTGAGAAAAAACCTAGTAACACATCTGGAGAGAAGAGACTTCGTGACAACCCATCAACATGGGTTCAGGGAGGGTAAATCTTGCCTTACAGGCTTGATAGAATTCTACGATCAGGTGACAAAGATTAAGCAAGAAAGAGAAGGATGGGCGGACGACTGCATTTTTTTGGACTGTCGGAAAGCCTTTGACACTACCCCATAAAAGGTTGATGCATAAGCTGGAGAAACAGGCAGGAGTAACTGGTAGGGCGCTCCAGTGGATAAGGGAGTACCTAAGCAATAGGAAGCAGAGAGTTACAGTGAGGGGTGAGACCTCAGATTGGCGTGAAGTCACCAATGGAGTCCCACAGGGCTCTGTACGCGGACCTATCCTGTTTCTGATATACGTAAATGATCTCCCAGAGGGTATAGACTCATTCCTCTCAATGTTTGCTGACGACGCCAAAATTATGAGAATGGATTAAGACAGAGGAGGACAGCTTGAGGCTTCAAGAAGACCTGGACAAGCTGCAGGAATGGTCGAACAAATGGCTGTTAGAGTTTAACCCAAACAAATGTAATGTAATGAAGATAGGGGTAGGGAGCAGGAGACCAGATACAAGGTATCATTTGGGAGACGAAATACTTCAAGTCAGAGAGAGAGAAAGACCTGGGGGTTGATATCACGCCAGACCTGTCCCCTAAAGCTCATATCAAGAGGATAAAATCAGCAGCATATGCCAGGTTGGCTAACATAAGAACGGCCTTTAGAAATTTGTGTAAGGAATCTTTCAGAACATTATATACCACATATGTCAGGCCAATCCTGGAGTATGCGGCTCCAGCATGGAGTCCATATCTAGTCAAGCATAAGACTAAACTGGAAAAGGTTCAAAGGTTCGCCACCAGACTAGTACCCGAGCCGAGAGTTATGAGCTACGAGGAGAGACTACGGGAATTAAACCTCACTTCGCTGGAAGACAGAAGAGTTAGGGGGGACATGATCACCACATTCAAAATTCTCAAGGGAATCGACAGGGTAGATAAAGACAGGCTATTTAACACAAGGGGCACACGCACTAGGGGACACAGGTGGAAACTGAGTGCCCAAATGAGCCACAGAGATATTAGAAAGAACTTTTTTAGTGTCAGTGGTTGACAAATGGAATGCATTAGGAAGTGATGTGGTGGAGGCTGACTCCATACACAGTTTCAAGTGTAGATATGACAGAGCCCGATAGGCTCAGGAATCTGTACACCAGTTGATTGACGGTTGAGAGGCGGGACACCCCCCCCCCCACACACACACACACACACACACACACACACACACACACACACACACGCACGCGTGGACACACATACACACTACAGGGGCCTGGTGGATAGCGCGCTCGTAATTGTGTGGTGCGGGTTCGATTCCCGCACCAGGGAGAAACAGATGGGTAAAGTTTCTTTCACCCTGAATGCCCCTGTTACCTAGCAGTAAATAGGTACATTGGAGTCGGTCAGCTGTCACGGGCTGCTTCCTGGGGTGTGTGTGGTGTGGAGAGAAAAAAAATAGTAGTAAACAGTTGAGAGGCGGGCCAAAAAAGCAAAGCTCAACCCCTGCAAACACAACTAGGTGAATACACATGCGTGGACACTCACACATGCATGGTCACACACACACACACACACACAGGATAGGGGTGTAGGAGACAGGGTAGATAATGATAAATTTGTTAAGGATCTCAGTAACTGCGTTTTTGTCCTTGTCTCTCCTCTCTGCTGGACTGGTCCCTGTCTACTATTACTACTGCTCTTTTTCGCTCTATCAGTCAGCTCGTACATCTAGCTGCTTCCTTGGAAGAAGCCACTTCCATGGCAACTTCCCTTACTGCAGACCTAATTCAGGGCTCTTTTTAAACAATTCTGCAAATGAGGATTGTATTGTAGAAGTCCCCTCTACAGGAACATTACTATCTCCCTGAGAGATGGTTTGTGTCTGGTATTGGAGAGGATTCTCTTTCAGGTTTTTTTTTATTTCCTCCTTTGCTGCCTTCAGTTCATCCTGCAGGTTGGTTACTGTCTCCCTCATTACCCTCAATCCTTCACTGAATTTACTCCACATTCTTTCCAATGTTTCCCATAATCCAGGCAACCTGTCCCTCCCCTTCCTGTGTCTGTTCCTGACATGTTTGTCTTCCTGAGTTTGTCTCTCTGCCATGGTTTTTTCTCTATGAGAAAGAGAGAGAGAGAGAGAGAGGGGGGGGCATTGAGAGAGGGGAGAGAGAAAGAAAGAGAGGCATTGAGAGAGGGGAGAGAGAGAGAGAGAGGAGGGAGAGAGAGAGAGAGGGAGAATGGGGAGAGAAAGAAGGGAGAGAGAGCGTGTGTGTGTACTCACCTAGTTGTACTCATCTAATTGTGTTTGTGGGGTTGAGCTCTGGCTCTTTGGTCCCACCTCTCAACCGTCAATCAACAGGTGTACAGATTCCTAAGCCTACTGGGCTCTATCATATCTACACTTGAAACTGTGTATGGAGTCAGCCTCCACCACATCTCTGCCTAATGCATTCCATCTGTTAACTACTCTGACACTGAAAAAGTTCTTTCTAACGTCCCTGTGGCTCATTTGTGTACTCAGTCTCCACCTGTGTCCCCTTGTTCGCGTACCACCCGTGTTAGAGGTAATGATGGAGAGGGCTGACCAGAATATCGAAAAGGTTTTCAGGCTTGGACAGTAGAACAAGGACAGAGGCCGATTGATAAATTTGGTGTTCATGAGCGAGAACACAGAAGAGGAACTGTTAGCAAAGAAGAGCAGACTAGCAAATGTGCCAAAGTTCCAAAAAGTATTCCAGCAGAGGGATATGACAAGGGACGAGAGAATGAGGGCAGCAGATGCAAAGAGGTAGTGCAGGGAGAAAGAAAGAAGTCAGGGAAGCATAACCCTGAACCCTACAATCCCAGAGGGGAGTGGGAAACCCTCCACAAGCAAAACTGAGTGGAGACTGATGTACACAAGACTGAGGTGGTGGAGGTGGAGACTGAGTACACAAATCTCCACAGGAGGTGGAGACTGAGTACACAAATGAGCCACAGGGACATTAGAAAGAACTTTTTCAGTGCCAGAGTAGTTAACAGATGGAATGCATTAGGCAGAGATGTGATGGAGGCTGACTACATACACAGCTACAAGTATAGATATGATAGAGCCCAGTAGGCTTAGGAATCTGTACACCTGTTGATTGACGGTTGAGAAGTGGGACCAAAGAGCCAGAGCTCAACCCCCGCAAGCACAATTAGATGAGTACAACTAGGTGAGTACACACACACATGTTCAACAGTTCAAGCAGTTTAACAGCCACAGAGAGAGGAGCACCACCCCCACCTTCCACCCAATAGACATCCTACCTGCCCCAACTCCTGCCAGTCCCCCATTAAGTGCCCACCTAGGCATCCTCCCCTCACTTAAACCCCTCCCCAGGACCTACCTTCTCCCCAACCCCCCAAGCCCTTCCTTCTCCCCCATGCCCTCCCGTCTCCCCCACCACCAAGCCCTCTGTTCTCCCCCACCACCAAGCACTCCATTCTCCCCCACTCCCCTAAGCACTCCATTCTCCCCCACTCCCCTCAGCTCTTCCTCCCCCCCCCCCCAACCATCCCTCCTCTTCTGCTCCCCCAGGCCCCCCCTACCCCTCATCCCCCCAAGCCCTCCCTTGCCCTGTACCCCTCCCCCAAGCCTCCCCAACTCCCCCCCCCCCCCCCAAGCCTCTCCCTTCAACCATGGAAGGATAGCCTGGGAGAACAAGGAACGGCATGGAGGTGAGGATACACGGAGAGCTAAACTACTAGAAGTGGCGACAAAAAACTTCTTAAGCCAGCACGTCAGGGAACACACAAGAAAAAGAGTAAACGATGAACCAGCGAGACTTGACCTAGTCTTCACTCTGAATGACTCCAACATAAGGGATATCGGTTTCGAGGCCTCGGTAGGAATGAGCGACCACAGTGTACTGACGTTTGAGTATCCGGTTGAAGAAGGGTGAAGGAACTCGAGGAGGGGAACTGAAAACAAAAGGCTGGCGTTCCGAAAGGGAAACTATGAGATAAGGAAATTCCTAACAGATATAACATGGGAAACAGAGCTCAGAGGCAAGACGGCCCAAGACATGATGGACTACATCACGCAGAAGTGTAAGGAGGCAGCAGACAAGTTTGTCCCAGTCCAAAAGGAAAACAACGAAATGCAGATGAGAAACCCATGGTTTAATCAGAGATGTAGGCTAGCTGAGCAGCAAAGTAAAAGGGCGTGGAGAAACTATAGAAATAACAGAATCATTCCTCTCACTGTTTGCTGATGATGCAAAAATTATGAGGAAGATTAAGACGGAGGAAGACAGTATGGAGACAGTAAGACTACAAGATGGCCTAGACAGACTGCATGAATGGTCCAATAAATGGCTACTAAAGTTCAACCCGAGTAAATGTAAGGTAATGAAACTAGGCAGTGGAAACATGAGGCCAGACACAAGATACAGAATGGAAGATGAAGTCCTTCATGAAACGGACAGAGAGAAGGATCTAGGAATTGATATCACACCAACCCTGTCTCCTGAAGCCCACGTCAAAAAAAGAATAACATCTGCGGCGTATGCGAGGCTGGCTAACACCAGAACAGCCTTCAGGAACCTGTGTAAGGAATCATTCAGAACCCTGTATACCACATATGTAAAACGAATTCTGGAGTATGCGGCCCCAGCATGGAGCCCGTACCTTGTCAAGCACAAGGCAAAGCTTGAAAAAGTTCAGAAATATGCCACTAGGATAGTCCCAGAATTATGAGACATGAGTTACGAAGAAAGGCTGCGAGAAATGCACCTCGACACTAGAAGAGAGAAGAGTAAGGGGAGACATGATCACTACCTACAAAATTCTCAGAGGAATTGACAGGGTAGATAAAGATAAACTGTTTAACACGGGTGGGACACGGACAAGGGGACACAGGTGGAAACTGAGTACCCACATGAGCCACAGGGACGTTAGAAGGAACTTTTTCAGTGTCAGAGTAGTTAACAGGTGGAATGTATTAGGCAGTGATGTGGTGGAGACTGACTCTTAACAACAGCCAGGGAGGCATAGAGGCATATAGGGCTCTGGTAGCTGAGCGGACAGCGCGCAGAACACGTAATTCAGTGGCCCGGGTTTGATTCCCAGACCAGGCAGAAACAAATGGGCAAAGTTTCTTTCATCTGATGCCCCTGTTACCTGGCAGTAAATAGGTACCTGGAAGTTAGACAGCGGTTACGGAGCTGCTTCCTGGGTGTGTGGGGGGGGGGGGGAGGAAGTTAGTAGTTAGTTACAGTTGATTGATTGACAGTTGCGAGGCGAGCCGAAAGAGCAGATCGAGCTCAACCCCCGCAAGCACAACTAGGTGAATACAGTTACTGCCCGAAACGCTTTGCGTAATAGTGGCTTTAGGCATTGTATGTACTAGCTCTTATCTATAAAGCCAACAAACTTTGTAAAATCTCTTTATGTATGTACCTTTGCCTAAATAAAAATTATTATTATTATATTATTATTATTATTATTACCACCAGTAACAACAATAACAGTCGGGGGCAGAGTTTCTTTCACCCTGATGCACCTGTTCACCTAGCAGTAAATAGGAACCTGGGAGTTAGACAGCTGTTACGGGCTGCTTTCTGTGTGTGTGTGTGGAATAAAAGAAAGTAAAACAAAAACCAGTTGATTGATAGATAGTTGAGAGACGAGCCCAAAGAGTCAGAGCTCAACCCCCGCAAACACAACTAGGTGAGTACAACTAGGTGAGTACAACTAGGCGAGTACAACTAGGCGAGTACAACTAGGCGAGTACAACTAGGCGAGTACAACTAGGCGAGTACAACTAGGCGAGTACAACTAGGCGAGTACAACTAGGCGAGTACAACTAGGCGAGTACAACTAGGCGAGTACAACTAGGCGAGTACAACTAGGCGAGTACAACTAGGCGAGTACAACTAGGCGAGTACAACTAGGCGAGTACAACTAGGCGAGTACAACTAGGGGAGTACAACTAGGTGAGTACAACTAGGTGAGTACAAGGTTCGAGGGAGACAGGAGAAGAAGAGAGAACTGAGAGAGAGAGAAGAAGAGAGGGCTGAGGGAGAGGAGAGGGGAGGAGATATAAGCGAGGAAGAACGGAGGAGAGGAGAGGGGTGTGGAGGTGAGGGCAATAATGGAAGGACGGGAGGAGAGTGTCAGGTCGTTTGTCAAGAACGAGGAGACAAAGAGAGAGGAACAAAGAGGAGACGGCTCCTTATTAATGAGGAGCAGGAGAGGAGACCGTGTGGGTCAAGCTTAGGACGGGTGTGGAGCAGGACGGGTGTGGAGCAGGACGGGTGTGGAGCAGCACGGGTGTGGAGCAGGACGGGTGTGGAGCAGGACGGGTGTGGAGCAGCACGGGTGTGGAGCAGGACGGGTGTGGAGCAGGACGGGTGTGGAGCAGGACGGGTGTGGAGCAGGACGGGTGTGGAGTAGGACGGGTGTGGAGCAGGACGGGTGTGGAGCAGGACGGGTGTGGAGTAGGACGGGTGTGGAGCAGGACGGGTGTGGAGCAGGACGGGTGTGGAGCAGGACGGGTGTGGAGCAGGACGGGTGTGGAGCAGCACGGGTGTGGAGCAGGACAGGTGTGGAGCAGGACGGGAAGCTGAGGGAGGTAAGGGACACCTGTGGGTGGAGGAGGAGCCACAGACGCTGAGGGAGGTAAGGGATACCTGTGGGTGGAGGAGGAGCCACAGACGCCGGGAGAGCTGAGGGAGGTAAGGGACACCTGTGGGTGGAGGAGGAGCCACAGACGCCGGGAGAGCTGAGGGAGGTAAGGGACACCTGTGGGTGGAGGAGGAGCCACAGACGCCGGGAGAGCTGAGGGAGGTAAGGGACACCTGTGGGTGGAGGAGGAGCCACAGACGCCGGGAGAGCTGAGGGAGGTAAGGGACACCTGTGGGTGGAGGAGGAGCCACAGACGCCGGGAGAGCTGAGGGAGGTAAGGAACACCTGTGGGTGGAGGAGGAGCTCTTGCCACAGATCAGGAGCACAACGCGCCTGCTCCATAGATATATTACAAATCAATATTTTGCAATATTGCTGGTAAATTTCACGTTGGTATAGTATTTATCAATACTATTCATGTTTGTAATATGAGTAATGACTACTAGTGTGAGGAGGAGGAGGAGTAGGGCGGGACATGATAAGCCAGCAGAGGCAGGTGATACCCTCGCTCACTCTCCACCCGCAAGTATATGCTGCCTTAAACTGAAATATTTGATTTAATTGTCTGCAATGAGCTATAACAATATATTTGCTTATTTATACTTTAATTTCATGTCTTCAATATAGGTATATAAATATATAAAGGTGACCTATGGGACACAGGGGAATTTATTGCTCCACATAGGAATTCAAAATAATTCATAATTCAATCGGACTCTGTTCGGATGTCGCCTTTTTAATCATATGCATATTATTCAAGTAATATAAATAGTAATAATATAAAACACGTAAAAACACAAATAACAATCACAGATGCAAGCTCAGAAGGAAGATCTGACTAATTTTTCAAATAATATATTAATACGTTATGATAAAATCAATTTGTTGCACATCATTAGAATCGGACAATCTGTAAACAATCGGTGCGTTGATCATGGAGTATTAAGACGTGGAGCGTTGCAGCTCTTTGTTACGCATAATTACCCTCTTCATACACTCAATCCCCATGATTCCCAGAGCCTCATTTGCATCTACTTGACCACGACACGCCAGTCTGGCCAACTTTGTCAAAAGCAAAGAATTTTTTTCTGAAAACTGTGGGTGTTATTCCGTCATGCCTCCAAAAGGTGTGAGCAAGGGAGTGAATAAGAAGTGTCCCGAGTGTAAGAAGCAGGTGAGGCCGCCCTCCTGCCCGCTTAACAACACTAACAACTCTGTTATAACGTGACTCTACTACACTGTAAACCTCGTAATAACAGGACACGAGTTGTATCGCTTTTTGCATGTTATAGGTAGTATTTAGGGAGGTGTTATTGATGGGGTGGAGGGCGTGAGTGGCGGCGGCGGTGGTGGTCGCTGGGCAGCAGGAAGGACGCTCTAGGGGACAAGTATACCTCACTACTCCGCTCTTCTCCTGGCTTAGTGCACTGTTTTATATGTTGGTGGTGGTGTAGTTTGATCTATGGTGTAGTGTCGTATAGGGTGGAGAGATAATATGGTTAATGGGACCAGTGTGGTGGATGCTGGAACTGTGGTGCTCTCTGGGGACCAGTGTGGTGGATGTTGGAGCTGTGGTGCTCTCTGGGGACCAGTGTGGTGGATGCTGGAGCTGTGGTGCTCTCTGGTGACCAGTGTGGTGGATGTTGGAGCTGTGGTGCTCTCTGGTGACCAGTGTGGTGGATGTTGGAGCTGTGGTGCTCTCTGGGGACCAGTGTGGTGGATGTTGGAGCTGTGGTGCTCTCTGGGGACCAGTGTGGTGGATGTTGGAGCTGTGGTGCTCTCTGGGGACCAGTGTGGTGGATGTTGGAGCTGTGGTGCTCTCTGGGGACCAGTGTGGTGGATGTTGGAGCTGTGGTGCTCTCTGGGGACCAGTGTGGTGGATGCTGGAGCTGTGGTGCTCTCTGGTGACCAGTGTGGTGGATGTTGGAGCTGTGGTGCTCTCTGGTGACCAGTGTGGTGGATGTTGGAGCTGTGGTGCTCTCTGGGGACCAGTGTGGTGGATGTTGGAGCTGTGGTGCTCTCTGGGGACCAGTGTGGTGGATGTTGGAGCTGTGGTGCTCTCTGGGGACCAGTGTGGTGGATGCTGGAGCTCTGGTGCTCTGTACTTACCTAGTTGTGCTTGTGGGGGTTTAGCTCTGGCTCTTTGGTCCCACCTCTCAACTGCCAATCAACCGGTGTACAGATTCTGAGCCTAATGGGTTCTATCATATCTGCATTTTAAACTGTGTATGGAGTTTGACTCCACCACATCACTGCTTAACCCTTAAGCTGCTCTGGGCTATTTGGCCTTCAACACCCCACAGGCACAAAAAAAATTTATTTAGATTTATAAGTGTTCATTTGTGTTCTCTGATCACGGGAAAAATAATACAAAAATCGTAAGTGGCATATTTTGGCCGCAATAGGGTGGGGAAGTCTGGCAAAAAAGAGGCGTTGACAGCAAGCACTGGAGGCGGTCTGGTCCACCCCAGCTGTCAGGCAGGAGTTTCCACAAAGATATTACCCAATTATTTCAATGTCTCTGATTGATTTTTTTCTTAGTTTTTTATAGTAATATTATTCAATAGTGTGTAGTGTGATATATTTATATAATAAAATGTGTGAATCATCACTATACTCAAAATTAGTGTTCATATTAGTGATTCAATTATTATGTTCATATAACAATAAACAAATAGTTTTGTGGTTATTACACTATATGCACACATTATATATAAGTATCTGCATGTTTTGTTCACCATAATGAACCACTAAGTTGATATGGTGAGTCAAAAGCAACAAGGCGTGGCCACCACACGCCAGCCAGCCACTCGCCATCACTCCCTCCCTCAACAATACCTCACTCGCCAACCTCCTCCTCCTCCCATTTGCTTTTATTCACTATATACAGACGTTATATATAAATATCTGCATGTTTTGTTCACCATAGCGAACCAATAAGTTGGTATAGTAAGTGCAGACAGCAACAGGTGGCCACACAGATTCAGCAGACGATGCTACAGCCCTCCCTCCCTCAACATTACAACTCCCACAGCACAGCGTAAATTATCACAACAATCCTGCTATTATCAGATTCCTGGTCATTTTTATCAAGTCTGGGATCTTCTGTAATACTATCATTGCTAAATAACACCAGTTACATATATTTTTTACATTTTAGGTGATGCTGTGGTCACAAGCTGAACGGCAATGCTGTGAGCTCTTTCTGTGTGTGCCAGCCTTGGTGGCTTACTCAATACTGAGGCCTTAACACCCAGGAATGTTGCCCACGATTTTTTTTTTAACTCCTTAACTGCGCGGCCTCCAAATATGACACCCCCCATTGCGCAGGAAATAAATTATCTGGAAAAATTTCATTTTTGTTTTGAAAGTGTCCTTCCCTGAGTATGGGTATAGTAACAGAAGGTCGGAATTGTACGTACTTTGGCTGCTATGGGGTCCGTAAGTTCGTGCTTGACGTCATCATTCCCTGGTTGTCTGTGGCGTACGCCCCCGGGGCTGGTAGGGTACCCGGGGTAGGATGTGCGAGTTGCCGCGAATATATTTTTGTTCATTTTCTGTGCACAGTTCCAAATACATTTTATTTGCTTTTATGTGCCAATCCTATGTATAATGATATTATATTATACACTATATTACACTGTGTTACGTGCATGACACATGTATACACATATCCGGCACATATTTCCATTGTATCATGCTAATTTATGTATATATACAGTCTATTTACACACTACACACTATATACATTCACCATCAACACACTCAACTCCGCGAGTGTCAGCTGCCACACCCTCACTCCTCCAACATCCAGTCTCTCCCTCATTCCTCCAACATCTTACTCGCCAACATTGCTCCTCCCACCATACTGTTATTGTTTGTATTACACTATTTACACATGTTATGTATACCTATCTACATGTTTTACTCGCCAGAACTATGCAAGTAAGCCTGTATTGTGTCCAAACTTTACAGTGGCCACCATACATGGTGGCCAGTATGGAATATGTTAGACATTAAGTCACTGCACATTCTCTCATGTGTATTATACATATATAAAATGCTGAACTGTAATGCCAATCCTGACCTCAAAAGCTTCATTGAAGGTTGTAACAGAACCCATGAGCACCACACCAGAAACAAATACAGTTTTGATATTCCAAGAGTACGACTTAATCAAACTAGAAATGCTCTACAAATCAAGGGACCCAGAATGTGGAATGACCTTCCCAATCATGTTAAAGACTGTACCTCTCTCAACCAATTTAAGATAAAAATGAAGCACTACCTAATAAATTCCCTGTAACCTACCTTACCCCTGTATTGTCAACCCATGTCTTTTTTTTTTTTTTTTTTTTTTTTTTTAACACCGCTGTTTGTCGACCTAATTATATTTGTGCTGCTTTTTCAGCCTTGTTCCCCCCCCCCCCTTTCTTATTTTTATTTGTTCTCAAAACATTTTATACTTTAAACTCAATTAGTATTAAGTTTTAGTCTTTAATGTTTTTCCTGCCCGAAACGCTTTATAGCTCTATCTATAAACCTAGCAATTTTTGTAAAAATCTCTTGTATGTATGTACCTTTCCTGAATAAACATTTATTTATTTTATTTATTTATACACTGCATGAGAAATCACACAGCAGCCAGCAGACGATGCTACGATTATGTGACCTCCCTCACCAAAATTGCTCCTCCCAACATACTCCTGTTGCTGTTATTACACTATATACACATATTGTATATACCCATGTACAAATGTGTTCACCATAGCAAACCACTAAGCTCGTTTGATGAGCAAAACAAGAGTGGCTGCCACACACAGTGAGGCTACCTCGATTCTCTTCCTTGCTCCCTCACCACAATTCCTCCTCCCACAATACTACGCACATATGTACATGGGTATATACACAAGATATATATATCTTAGGAAGTGATGTGGTGGAGGCTGACTCCATACACAGTTTCAAATGTAGATATGATAGAGCCCAGTAGGCTCAGGAATCTGTACACCAGTTGATTGACAGTTGAGAGGCGGGACCAAAGAGCCAAAGCTCAACCCCCGCAAGCACAATTAGGTGAGTACACACATTGTATATACCCATGTACATATGTGTTCACCATAGCGAACCACTAAGCTAGTATGATAAGCAAAACAAGAGTGGCTACCACACACACAGTAAGGCTACCTCGATTCTCTCCCTCGCTCCCTCACCTCAAGTCCCCCCTCCCACAATACTACGCACAGTGCTTATTATCACCACAATCCTGTTGTTATCACAATACTGGTCACTAAATCCTGTAAATACATAATTGACCAAGTTTATTTTGTAAAGGAACCTAAGAAGTCATTTGAAGATTCCTAGATGGACGAAATAATGCTGTGGTGCTGTGGCTAGCGCTGTGAACATTGCAAAGAGCATTGAATCACTGATATTTGAACATTGTACATGGTCATTATGACACTCAGGCTCTTCTGTAATACTATCATTGCTAAATAATACAAGTTATATATATATTTTGACATTATTAGGCGATGTTGTGGTCACAAGCTGAACAGCAGTGCTGTGAGCTCATGCTGCGTGCGCCGGCCTTGGTTGCTCTCTCAGTACTGAGAGACTCGCACCCGGAAATGTGGACCAAGATTTTTTTTGAAGATGGCATCTGTTTACATGAGCCCTGAGGAAGCTGATGTGAACCCCATGTAGCTGCAGGAATTTTGAATGGAACGTGAAAAATACAAATACCAGGAGGCGTGTAGCGCATCCCAGATGTGGGCCTGCAGGCGTGTTGCGCAGTTAAAGGGTTAAATGGTGTCTGTTTACAAAAGCCCTGAGGAAAGTGATGTGAACCCCGTGTATCCGCTGGCCGTTTAAATCTTGCGTAGTACTCCAACACGTCATATGAAATGGTGCACACTTTTGCATCAGTTACTCAACACATCATATGAATTTGAAATGTTGCGCAGTTTAAGAATTAATGCATTCCATTTATTAAAACTACCCTGACACTGAGAATATTCTTTCTAATGTTTCTGTGGTGATGATTGTGGTGGATACAGGCGCTGTGATGCTTTCTGGTAACCAGTTTGTTAGCTGTTTTGTTACTAACCAGGTTGTTTGGTTACTTACAATTCCAGGTTAGTAACCAAAGATAAGTCTTTTGTGTTGGAGGGCAGGCAGGTGTTAGGCTTATATCAAGGTCCCCCATCCCCCCCTTCCTCCCTCCTCCAGGGTTGAGTTACTGACTTCCCAGGATGCAATCCTACAACAAGCTTACTAACTCCTGGGGACAGTACCTACTTACTGCTAAGTGAACAGGAACATTAGATTAGAATATTCTTCAAATTTTGCTACAAATTACCTACTTACAAATATCTGTTAGATTAACTCCTGTGCTGCTCTTGTGATTATAGACTGCAACACATCCAGGTGTAAGAAATAAAAAAAATGTTCATTTGTGTTCCCTGACCACGGGAAAAAAAATCGTAGGTGACGTGTTTTGGCCTCAATAAAGCGAGGAAGTCTGGCAAAATTGAGGGGTTGATAGAGCAGTCGTCTGAGGTGGTCAGCTCCACCAGAGCTGTAAGGCGGGAGTTGCCACAAAGATATTACCTAATTATTTCAATTGGGAGCCGGTCGGCCGAGCGGACAGCACGCTGGACTTGTGATCCTGTGGTCCCGGGTTCGATCCCGAGCGCCGGCGAGAAACAATGGGCAGAGTTTCTTTCACTCTATTCCCCTGTTACCTAGCAGTAAAATAGGTACCTGGGTGTTAGTCAGCTGTCACAGGCTGCTTCCTGGGGGTGGAGGCCTGGTTGAGGACCGGGCCGCGGGGACACTAAAGCCCCGAAATCATCTCAAGATAACCTCAAGATGTCTCTGATTGATTTTTTCTTATTTTTTTGCAGTAATATTATTCAATAGTGTGTAGTGTGATGTGTAACATACATGTTGTTCACTATGCGTACATCAAAATAAGCTGGATCTAAAAGTAGAGACACTGCTCTAGTATGACTCACCACTTCCTCAGAACAACTTGATGCACAACCTACTTGAGTAAACTCTCTGCTCAACAACAAGGCTGGACAAAGATGTCCCACAGTCCATTGCTACAAAAGAGAGTGGCTCCTGCAGAATAAAAGTAGATTGCAACAACATCCTACACACACTAACTCAATTGACACAATGACAAATACTTACGCCCCATGGAATAAGAATTACAGTCCACAAAACTCTGCAACTTGGATCCAAAAGATACTCTACCACTCTTAATGGTTATACATGATTTACCAAAATTTCCTCCCATGACATCTTGAGCTGCTTGGAGTACTGTCTGTTCACAATCAATAACACTACCAAGTTGGGTCACATCCTCACAGACAACTGAAGAGGGAGGCTCAATAGGTCTCCATCTACTCAACAGAAGCTGATCCTCTGGCTGCTTTCTCACACTCTCCAGAACTGGATCTACAGTACAGACTGTCTCCTTGCTTCTCTCTGAAATCTTGGGGTCAGTTCTACTCAACTTACATAAATTAAAGGAATCTGAAGTGAGCAGGCAAGTAACAGGTAGTTTGACCTCCCCTATAATATCACTTTGACTAGGGTGAGGCGGGGCCTCTACAACAGACTTACTCTCGACAACTGATCCTAACTGGTCAACTGATTCTAAACTTGGAGTGAGTGGGAATACTTCTGCCAACCCGACATCTTGTCTTAAACCATCCACTTGGCTAGAATACAATAGAGTCGTGGCTTTTAAGTTTCTCTCAACTCCTGGTATAACGTTCGTAGTGAGTGGGCAAGACAATGGTACATGGACATCCTTTCCCAATTTATTGGAATAAAGCAGTCATAGTACCAGGCTTACTCTCAACAGCTAGGTTGGTTACACATGAATCTGGAACAACCACATCCCACTTCTCCACTGAAGGGGTACTGGTTACTGGAACAAATACTTGAGTAACATCAGAACTAACAACTGGATTAATAATAGTACTGACATCAGCACAGGTAGGATGGATAAAACCATCTACTGCAACAGATTGTTCATTCATAGAACTAACTTCAGCACAGGCAGAATAAACAACAGGGTCTGCAACTGGCTGTTTACACAAACTGGGATCAATCTCACCCACAACATGATTTATGGCCACATCATTACCCAATATAACATCCACACCTGGGATGGGCAACAGGGTACTAACACTCTCAGTGCATAAACTTGGTGTAATGGTGGATTTTGAAGTAACATCTATCAGAGGTACAGTTTTACATCCTGCAACACTGAAGAACAACAAACTTTCCAGTATCTCTCTTTTCAACATTAGAAAGTATACTGGCAGAAATTAAGGTTTGGGAAGCACCTGTATCACGAAGACAAACCACTGGCTTCCATTTCTCATTAACACACAAAACTTCACCTGAAGACACACATGGAGAATACCGTTTCACCCAATTGGGGTTTACAGTGACATGTTCATTAGTTAATTTATTCTGCAGACCTCTACAATAAGTGAGACCAGTTGGTCGTAACTCGGGGTGCAATATAAAGCAAGAATTTATCACATGGCCTTTTCTCTTACAGTGGGTACAGGACCTTACAGTGGACACGCCTGTGGAACCAACTGTAGGTTTAGAATTAACATTTTTAATATTTGATATTCCTGACGATGAAGTAGCAGGATTAGTTTTTGTAAGAGAAGAGTTCATGGGAGTAACTGGAGCACTAGTACTGGATTGATTCTGATAAGGAGTTCTGTGAGCATTATAATTTACTCTACAGCTAAACTTAGGTGATTGGACCTTAAACTGGGCCTTAGTTAACAACTCATGCTCATCAGCGAGCTCAGACAGCTCATAAATGTCTGTTATATTTTTCTGTTCTGCCATAAAAGTAGACAATTTATCTGGGAGACATGACAACACTTCTTCTGTTATAAGAAGATTCTTAAGAGCATCATACTCATTTACTGAAAGTGATTTAAGCCATCTGTTACAATAATTAGTTTTTAATCTGGTAAAATCTGCAATAGTTTGCTCGTTTACCCTCTTTAAGTTTCTAAACTTTTGTCTGTGTGCTTCAGGATTTAACTGGTAAGCATTTAAGATGCTTTTCTTAACAAAATTATAGTCAAAACTATTTTCATCGGGCACGGATGCAAAAACCTCCTGATTTCTCCCTTTTAATTGACTTTGCATGATTGAAACCCATTGATCCCTTGGCCAGTTCATACTGACTGCAATTTTAGAGAAATGTGAAAAGAAAACCTCAGGGTCCTCCTCATTGAACTTGGGTAACTCTATGTACTTATTTATTCTAATGGGATTACTATCATTATTATTAGGAACATTGCTAGTATTTCCATGCCCAGCTGCCATTCTCTTGTCTCGAGTCTGTTGTTATCCTCAGCCATTTGTTTTTGAATTTCTAACTGCTGTTTCTTTATTGCTTTGAGTTGCAACTGCACTATCAACCTGCTATTTTGTGCCTCAAGCTCTCTCTGTTGAGCTTCAACCTCTAATTTTTTCTGTTGGTTTTTAGCTTCAATCTCTCTTTGTTGAGCTTCAGCCTCTAATATTTTCTGTTGCCTTTCAAACTCACATTCTTTCTCTCGAGCTTCAAGCTTATCAAGTGCTACTTGCGCTTCTAACAAAAGACGCCTTAAAGCAATTTGCTCACTAGTCTCTTCTTTGACCTCCTCCAGAAATTCTTCCCCTAACTCACCATTTTCTACTAAATGGGTCACTATGACTCAGAATTTGTGCTTTAATCATTTTATTGTTGGCTGTTAATTCTAGCTTATTTGCCATATTTATTAAGGCAGACTTTTTTAG
The DNA here is from genome assembly GCF_040958095.1 of Procambarus clarkii. Classification (NCBI taxonomy): domain Eukaryota; kingdom Metazoa; phylum Arthropoda; class Malacostraca; order Decapoda; family Cambaridae; genus Procambarus; species Procambarus clarkii. Next base: position 34,305,138 of record NC_091208.1, read on the forward strand.
GCTTTTAATTCCCACAAAGTCTGGATTAGCCAACAGCGACACCACTTGATCCTCCATTGTTAACTAACACTTGGCACTTTACTGACTAAAATAATTAAACAGACTGGCACGGCACTACACACTTTACTTTAAATTGACACGACACTGAAAATTTGCATGGCCTCACTGCACAAACAAAAAATATGGATGACTTTACCTCCAAAAATCATGAAGCGTAGGTTACTAGTTACACAGGACGACTCCGGCATGGAACACTAACAATTTTCTTAAAACACACAGATTCTTAGGCACACTTGTTCCTAGGAAGGCAAGGTTAGATTAGCAAAGTTTTAATATATATGTGGGAACAACATATCCCGGACACAGGCCCCCAAAATATGTAACGAAACTGTACTTTATGTCTCGTTGCACTAACAGAGATAATTAATGACTGGTCTAGGGACAAGAATGAGACTCTGTATCTAACTGTGTGCAACCAGTGTAAACCCGTCGTTTCGTACATACAAAAATAATGAGAAAAGAAAATCAGGGAAAAATAGCACACATGTATACAGTATAATAAATGTTTATATTAAACAATATGTGAATGTACTGTATAACCAATTAATATATCACTTATATACTAATAATCAGATGGTCATCAATAATTCTATACTCAACTAAAAGATCTCCACAGATAATTGTTACTACAGCAAAAACAGAATTATAAAAATACAGACACTTATCAGACACCAGTGGACACGACGCCCGCCTCTCAGTTACTGAGTAAACTTGCGGCGGAAGCCACTCCTCGCACTCCCTCAATACATAATGAATCGTAAATTTATATAAATTTAATTTACTTAAATGGAGCAATATAACTGGGCTAAGGTAAACATTAATTTAACTTAAATAAGAATGAACAAATTTACATGCATAAACAGAGGTAATGTAGTTTATAATAAACACAATTATTTATGGAAAATAATAAAGAGGAAACTGCTGGCAACTACACAACACAAGCTTTCCTGTACTCTACCAGGATATCACAGGTCTAATACCTGACTAGTAATTCCCACTCCTGTCTCACTGACATTGCCAACTCATTATCATGAATTTATATACGTATCCGACTAGAGATACGTAACAGCTCCGAGGCTTCCCCAGAAAACTAGCGTTGAATATACAGTAATGAAATGCCATTTTCTGGGTAAGACTCGGAGGCTCCCCAGCCAACCCGTCCTCTTAAAAATAACGTCACTTTTGGCTTGTATGCGCACTATGGCCACATTTGGACTGTAATTTTAAATGAAATCGACTCGCAAAAGTGATGTTCTGTTCCGTTTTCTATATGAGTCGTCCAGCTTACGCGCAGAGGTTATAAGAGGACACTTTAAATTAACGTTTTGAAACTCTATGAAAATTTCCTGCCCACCTAACCTATCAGAGGACCCTTAACTTAATGTTGTTGAAAAAAAAAATCCTAAATTTATTTTCATTTTTTTTTATTTTCAAATTACGTCCAAATTCGGCCATACGGGCAAACGGCCAAAAGCGACGTTCTTTTTAAGAGGACAGGTTGCCCCAGCTTCCCTCCCTCCGGTCGCCAGTATTTTCGCGTATTTTTGACATCCAGCCTAAGAACTGCCAGTTTGATCATCGGCACGAGGGTCTGGGGCTTCCCCCTCCCGGAGAGGGGGGGTTGCACAGACAGCGACGCGGCAACGTGATGACGTTGTGCTTGTTTGCTAATTTTCATTTGGGGAGTTCTGTCTACTCGTTCGGCTTTCGGTAGCAATATTTTCACCAGAATAGGGGTTTATTTTGGGGTGCCTACCTTTCTGGGTGCCAGACCCGGTCGATGGCAGACATAGAATGCTCCCAACCACACGGGGGATTCCAAAAGGCCATTGCTCTTTGTGCCTCTTTGAGGGAGCCAGGTTCTGGCTCGTGGTTCCCAGTAGGCAAGAACTCCATGCACTTTTGGCTGATGCCAGAAAGCTGATAGATACACATCAGCCTGGATAGCTCCGGGGAACCTCCAGGGTCTCACCCAGAAAATGGCCTTTCATTACATTCAACGCTGGTTTTTTATGTTTATTTAATATTGTTTGCAGCACCTTGAGAAAGGATATAGGTTGCATCCAAAAGTTTGGTTTTAATACACTTACATATATATTGGGCTTTTCCTACACTTTCATTCCAGCACTATGGCATTGTAGTAAGTTTCTCCACAATTTTAATTGGATAAACTGTACTGTATGGATGTGTACTCCAGCCTATGAATAAATAATAATTTTGTCTGAAAATACATCACAATACTGTATTTAAACCAAACAGTAAGTCCAGAGGTTAGCACAGTCAGCTCAAAGACAATTGGTCCCAAGTTCGCTTCCCTGGTAGGTCAAAATGTTTGGGAACATTTGGTTACACTGTTGTCTGTGTTCACCTAGTAGTAAATATGTACCAATAAAATATTTTCAGGCCGAGTAGGGTATAAATTTAAACTACCTAATAAGCCTTGACCAATCTGTAAATAGTTTTTGTTTTTTTCCAGGTACCAGTGGCTACAAAACATTGCCATTGTGGTCACCAGTTCTTTGAAGAGCGACGCAGATCAACTACATCAAACACTTCAGAAGTAGAAGAATTAGAGGACAGTACACTTAGGGATATGAAACCCACTCGTGGTGTAGCCACATCCAGCTCCGTTAGTGGACTGATGGCCATGGCGTCATCTGTAGGGAAGGGAGACTTGGGGTCACCAGCACCCGAGGGCAAGAGGCGCAGTGAACGAGTCAAAAGAGAAAAGCCAAATTTTTATGATGCATTGGAGTATGATAATCAGATGAGGAAGGTAAATATTTATCATTGTCCTTCACTAGCTTCTATTCATCAAGGTCTGAGTAGACCTGAGAAATGACATTGGAGACTACACAGTCATACCTTTGGCCTGTATGTGAGAATGAGAAGTTTCACAAACAAGTGAAAGTCAAGCATAAGTAATTTGAATAGTATGAGCATTGTGGTGGAATCCCTTTATTTGATGAGTCTTATAATCCATCCTATCATTTTCCTGGCTTAGGCTATATTTGCTTGGTTACGTACACTAAACTTTAGGTCTTCAGACTTCATTATTAATAGATCCTTTACATGTTGTTTCCTTCTATGGCTTGAAATTATAATGATTGTGTCTTGTACCCAGTATTTTGTTTAAAAAAGTATATTTTTACAATACCTAATTACCTAGAATTTATCACTGTTGAGCATCATATTATTTTCCATTGCCCAATCAAAGACTTTGATATTGTCTTTTAGTTTTCAATGTCTTCTACAGAAATAAATTTCATTCTGATTTTTGTATAATCTGCAAAGGATGACATGTAGCACTGCTTCTATTTTTGTCTATAGCTGATATGAAAATGCTTTTTGCTGTTCTTGGACTTGATTTTTATTTCATTGACTTACTCTTTGCATTCTGTTTGACAGGAATTTGAAAACCCATTGCCCTACTTTGCCTGTTATTCCTATTGGTCTCATTGTATAGGCTATCATTCCATGGTCACATTTATAAAATGCCTTTGCATAGTCCATATATACCTCATCTGTATTTTGTTTTCTTCTAATATCTCGGTGGTTTAGTCATAATTGTTTAGTAATGGCAAAAGGCAGGATTTTCCCACTCTAATTACGTGCTGACCTGGGTTGTGAAGTTCATTGTTTTCCATAAAACTGGAGATTTGATTTTTACTGATTTTTCAAAACTTTTAATTATGTAGAATGCTAGTGCAACCGGTACATAGTTTTTAGCCAGTCCTTTGCTACGTTTCTTGTGCATTGGTGCTCTCCGCTGATATAAGTGCTTCTGGTATCTTGCCTGTGTAAAAGCTCTCTCCATATTAAATTGAGTGCTCTGACTACTGGTACTTTACATTTCTTTAGAGATATGGAATTCCAGAAGTTAGGCTCTGCCCGCCAAAAACATAACGAAACTACAACGTTGCTACAACGTTCGAACAAGTTTTAATACCTCCTAACAAGTTACAACAACCAATATAGGTAGTTGTAACAACGTTCTAATACGTCATAAACACGTTAAGCCAAGATGTACTAGTATCAACTTTATTACAAGTTGTAACAAGCGGAAAATAAGAACAATTACGGTTTATGTTTCCAGGGTGGGGCCGAGTACATGAGCATATTGTTGCTTTCTCTTTCAAAGTCATCTGTGCTTGTGTTAATATCTGTTATATTGTCAGGGTTTTGGATGTCATTCATAAAAATGTTGTCCAGATCTTAAGCTGCCACGTTGTCCTTGTTTATTGGGGTGCTAATCATAGCCTCATACTGTACTGTTATTTTAGGATTTCACTCATTTTTTTGTCTTCTGTGTATGAACCTTCTCTTAAAAAAAATAAGTCAAATGCTGGTGGAGGTTTTTTATTTTGATTTTGTTTGTGAACAAATATTTAGTGGTTTTCTTTATCTTTTTAATAGCTTTCTGTTTCAATTTCATTACTTCAGTCTTGTGGGTGTCGAGAGTGGTTGTGGGTGTCTAGGGTGGCTTATGTTACATCGTCTAATTGTCAGGTGACAACTCATACAGGTTGAGTTGTGGGGTGGGGAAATCAAACAAGATGTTGACTTGTCTAAATACAATAGCTAGACTGTTTATCCAGCTTGGCAATCTGTCTGTCTAGCTTAACACTTTCGCCTACCGATGACTAAGGATGGAGTCAAAAGTTTACTAGTTCAGTACCCACTGATGACTAAGGATGGCATCAAAAATTAAAAACATTTGATTTTGTGAAAATGGTGGTTTTGGACATTATATGCATTTACACCTGTATGGATTTTCATTGCGAACACATTGATACCAAAATGAAAGACCTAGGATGAGAATTGAGGTAATAAAGTTGAAAAAGAGCCATAAACATTTTATTGCTCTCTATTAGTGCTCACTGGGGTAACGCACCGTCGCTTGCTCTGTTTGCTGTGGGTGGTACGTCGGGCTTTTGGACTTTATATTTGCATATACACCTGTAGGGAATTCTATTGCGAACACAATGATACAAAAATGAAAGACCTAAGACGAGAATTGAGGTGACCAAAGTGAAAAGAGTGTACACATTTCATTGCTCTTTAGCGCTCCCGGGTAACACTCTCACTTTGTCTGCTTTGTGTGGGTGGTACGCTGGGCTTTCGGACTTCACATGCATTTAGTCGTGTAGAGACTTCTATTGCAAATACATTGATATCAAATTGGAAAATATAGGATGAGAATTAAGGTGACAAAGTTGAAAAGAGTATACACTTCTCAGTATTACCGTGCTCTCTAATGGAATGCCCGGCGCTCCTCCCTGCTCTCGTCAACTGCTTTCATTGCGTCGGCGGGTGGAGTGTGCCACGGTTTTTGACAATAAATGCATATACTCCTATTTGGAATTTTATTGTGAACACAATGATACCAAAATGAAAGACATAGGACGAAAATTGAGGTGACCAAAGTGAAAGGAGAGAACACATTTTATCGCTCTAGGGCGCTTCCGGGTAACTTTCTCCCACTTTCTCTGTTTGCTGCAGGTGGTAAGTCGGGCTTTTTTGAGTTTATTTGTTTGAGTTCTTTAGAGCATTCTATTGCGAACACATTGATACAAAATTGAAAAACCTAGGACAAGAATTAATAGCCTGACTGTTTGTTGCTTGGTTCTTGTGGAAGGAAGGAGGAACAGTAATTGGTAAGTACTTTTACAGTAATATTAGTGTTAGGGTAAGTAATCATTGGATTATGCATATCATGTTAAGAAGATGGTGTTCATATTATCCTATGACATTTTAGATACTTTGCAACATTTTAAACTCTCAATTGATATTTTAAGGCCTCCATTAAACATCCTCCAACTTGAAAAGGGACTTTTTATTTATTGGACAATTTTCCAATGCTCATGGCATGATTTTTAATATGGCACGGTCCGCCCCATGGCTTTCATATCCAGACAGTTAAATAATTATCCGGCTGACTGTCCGAATAGTGTAACATCGGCAGCAAGTTAACTGGCTCCGATTTTTTATCCGGCTAAACCAGGTTTTATCCAGCTCCCATGGCCATTTTGGCTGGATATTGAGATAACTATCCGTTCACGATTTTGGCCATATACAGTGGTACCTCGGTTTAAGAGTTTAATCTGTTTCTGGAAACAGCTCGTATTCCGAAAACTCGTAATCCGAAGCTAATTTCCCCATAAGAAATAATGGGAAATGAATTAATCCGTTCCTGACTACTTAAAATCCTCACTTCAAACTAAATTTTATACCTAATTCATCTAAATAAACCTACAAAACTATGTTCAAGTTATTACTTACCCCTTGCTGATGACTGCTGTTGGCGTATGGAAGATGGTGAGGAGGAGAGGTGTTACTGTTTGGAAGAGGAGTCCCCTTCCATTATAACATCAGGCAGTGAGGACTTCACTGGTGTGCACTCTCTGGCACATTTTGCCTGCATACCACTAAGACTTGCTTGTCTTACTAAAAATCTGTCTAAAGACACTTGTTTTTCCCTACATTTTAACACTTGTCTGTGTAAGACATCACATTGTCATTTAAAAGGTCAATGCAACGGCCTGCTACAGCTTTATCTGGGTGAGTTTTTTTAACAAAACTTTGCAGTTCTTCCCATACTTCACATTTTCTTAATCAAGAAGGGACATCCTCTACTGCCTCTACTCACAGCTATTTTCTTAGGTTGAACCTTAGCAATGGCTTTCTTGAGCCGCATGGAGAGATATATAATAACCACTTTTATGCTCAAATGGCCAAAAAAAACTACAAAAAACTGTAAATCCCTGTGAAGACTCCCCTGTCAGGGATAGTGACAGGGCGCGAGACACTGGTAAACTGAGGCACGATCGCCGTGCCACCATGCGCTAGTTGGCCTGTACGTGTATCAACAAACTCGTGTTCCGAGGCAACCCTCGCCTTCCGAGGCAAATTTTCCGAGCAAATCCTGCGCGTATTCTGAAAAACTCGTATACAGGGACACTTGTATTCCGGGGTACCACTGTAAAGGTGTTTTCCGGATGTTCGCATCCCAGATAATCGAGTGTTTACAATATTTTAAAATTTTGACCAAAAACTTATTTATAATCTTTCAAGTGTTCTGACATCAAGTTTCGTGTTAAATCTTTCATTTTGGTATCAAATTGTGTGCACTCTAAAGGCGCTCATTTTAAAACTATCCCGAAGTCGATCGGATAATAAATGAATTTTACACAAATATTTTTTTATCAGACGCGCATCATGTCCGATGCTTGGACTCGAGAGAAAAAAATCGAACGCAAGTAGCGTTAGAAGAGTGCTATAGTGTTAATTAATTAATACAGTATGACTCCAATCACATTTTAATGATTTTCATAAATGGACACAACACAAGAAGAAAGAGTTGGGCCTTTGGAGATTTTGAGCATATTTAAAACCAAATTCCTAGGATTGTTTTTATTTTGAGATACTGTACTTGGGTTGCCGTTCACTATAATATGGACCCTTTTATCTTTGAAAGGGAGGTTTGAGGATGAGAAATATGTTGGATGTTAGGAAATTCCTTTACAGACAGGTTCTTATGGTAGTTGTCCTTCATGTGACAGAGAATTTTTAATTTCAACCTTGGTTAAATCAGCCTATAGAGCGTGGGAATATTTGAGGATAAATTGTAACTCTCGATGTTACTCCAATAATGTTTTAATAATTTTTATAGATGGACGCAACATTAGAAGAATGAGTTGGGGGGGGGGGGCCTTGGATAAGCTGTTGAGCATATTTAGAACCAAATTCTATAATTAATTTTCATTTCCAGTTGCCAAGGTTTTCATTCACTATAATATTGGCCCATCTTTCTTTTCAAAAAGTTTTGAAGCTGGGGCATGAGATCTCACCACATTTGGGAAACATGCTAGATGTGGAGAAATCTCTAGACAGGTTCTTGATAGTTGTCCTTCATATGATCGGTTGAAATTAAAATTGTGCTCAATGAAATTAGCCCATTGAGTGTGGGAAGTATTATGGTATGAATGATAACACTTAATATGGTTCTGGTCATGTTTTTAATTATTTTCATAGATGGAACCAACATTGTATCTCACAAATGCCATTCACTGCATCTTTTGTTGCAATGAATCCATCACTCCAACAAATCAGTTATTTTATTCTTATCTGAATGAACTAATTAATTTTTTGCAGCAATTGGTTTTCAAACGTGTAGACATGCATACTTAGCAAGGTAAGTCAGGATTTGTTGTAAAATCATTCTTCACACTTGACTAGATTTTTATAAGGTTAAAAACTCAGTGCTGCCGGTTGATTCTCATTTCCCATTTTTAATCATAGGCACGGAAAGAGAGACAAAAGGAGGAACCACCAAACCCAACTGGAAGGGTTAAACGGGAACGGAAAGTCAAGAACAACTCAGAGCCGGTTAGTGTTGCAATATACCGGTACAACAAGGTCAGTATTATATCCATTGGGAGGCGGAGTGTGTCCCAAAGGGTGAACACTACGTAGAAAACAGAGATGTGGAATCGGTCCTACATTCCACAGTGTTGGAAAGTCAAGTGGCTGAGAAGTTCTTAAAAGATTAATCCCCTTACTTATTAATATTTAAAATTTTCAATATAACACAACAAGATATAACAAAGACCACATTGTGCAATAAAATGAAGTGCATCTCTTGCCAGATTGAAGGAATGAAGTGAATGCACGATGTTAATAGTAGAATAGTTATTGTAAAGTTAGCATTTATTATCTTCTGTCTCACGACTTTCTTCAGACAATCCCAGACCATAACTCTAAGACTTATTTTATATTATTTTTCCTCTTTGGGACAACCTCCAACCTCATTCATAAATCTTATATTTCTTGTTAAGGCATGCTGTCATTAGAGCAGTGAGCATTGGAATTTTATTTGTTTTGGATACACATTTTCAGTTTGTATGTAAGCATACAGTATATGCTTGTGTATATGTGTTTGTATGCAGCATATGCATGTGTATGAGTGTGTTTCTGTGTGTATATATATAATATTTGTGTGTGTATATAGTATAATAATGTGTACATGTTGTGTATACAGTATACAAATTTGTATGTGTATCTAGTATATGTTGTGTATGTATGCAAAAGATTTCATTTTATCAAAATACTGTACTAATCTGTGTGTGTGTGTATAGCATAATAATGTGTACATGTTGTGTATACAGTATATACATGTGTATATTGTATATTCCTGTGTGTGTTGCAAAAGATTTCATTTGATCAAAATACAATGGTCTTCTTTGAATTGAACACATGCATGCATATAGGACTTCAATGTACAATACACTATAAGGGATTGCTTAACTCTATCTACTGATGCGGGTGCGGAAGTAGCTCTCCTTTTCAATTCTTGCATTCTGGAATAAATTAATAAATACTGACATTTGTTCCAGACCATCACACGGACTTGGCCAACAAACATGACCTCATGTTTAGCTTTTAACTGCTTATACAAATGCAATTCATTGACTCTTAGTACTTGTGATTATGCTGTTGACACATTCTTCCACGTTTATCTTGCCGAAAATATCATTTTGATATTTAAAAGCAGCCGACTGGACTAACTTCATATTTTTCTCTTGACTTTTAATAAAATGAATCTTGTTTTTCTGCAGCTGATTCATCTGTTTGCTGAAAGTTTAACTGTGGTTATTGTGGTAATAGAAGGGAAGGTAATTATCAGGAGAAAGTGCCAGTCTCCTCTTCCACTAAAGCTGCTTCATATTTTAAGCTCCAATTCGATTAGTCTTGCTCTGAAGTCTTAATTCATTGGTACAATAGACTTGTAAATATATGTATTTCTCAAACACCAGGGGTCTTCATATATTGTTTTATGCCTTATAATATATGCCTGTTTGGGATACCATATAGTTTAAGTGTTTGTTTTTGATCTGGTGGGTATTCCTGAGCAGTTGCCCGAGCTGACAAACCATGGGGAAACACACCAGCCTCCTAAGACCCACTCAACACTATCACGGCTAGGAACAAAATTTGGCTCTTTCTATGAGGTGATTTCTTTCTCAGAAATCAATTCAACACTGAAAAAAACTCACCAGAAAGCATGACTGCAACAAAGCAAACAACTTTTCCAAGACAATTGGGTAGGGAAGGTAACGAGGCCAGTGTTCATTGCCGTGTTGTAAGCACTCTAATCAGGAGGCATCTGATTGCCACTAAATGGCAGCCCAGGTGACCTGGGATCCCAGCCAGCTTGCATGCTCACTCACCTGGTTGCAGCATCAGGAACACTGAAAAAATAAGTTCTTTTGGAGGCCACTATTTTGTTATTGTTTGTGTTCTCCTTCATGATTATTTGTCACCTACATTGCATTTCATGGGCCCTCTAGCTTTGTATCTTGTTTTGCCTGTGGGGCCAGGGTTCCTTTGGTAGTTGGTTAGCATTTTCCTTACCCAACCAGAAATATCTGTTGTGAGGGGGCTCAGGTTCCTCCTCGGTGAGCTGGCTCTTGAGTCATTTCACTTCCAGGTAGCACATGAAACTTGATCTCTACTTTGAGACCCATTGATGAGTGTAGAAGTTAGCTGTATGTTGTCTAACATGCTCAATTATGCCTGGCCCAGCTCTGTGTCTGTGATGGGGCTTTATGCTTTCATTGAAGGTTTAGTGGTCTTGATGGTACTTAAGCACATCCATCTCCATCAGGGTTCTGCTCTCCATCTTCACTCACATTACACTACAGTGTGATGTGGTCCATTGGACCATTGCATTACAATGGTCCATTACCACGACATGCAGGGAAAAGGTCAGTTTGATTCGTTGTGGGGCTGGAATTTTGAGGATAGCCTTGCTTCTAGCTTCTTGGTATTTAGTCCTCATTGCAGTTCATATTTGGGAAATGTCACATGTACTTGCAGATGGTCTCTCTCACTTGTGTCCAATCTTGACAAAATTATCGGTGGATAGAGCCTCCTTTATTTGGCTTTGCAAGACATTGTCATCTACAGGTTTATCTCCACATGAAGTAGGCAGCTTGTAAAGTATGTGGAACAAGCAGTTCCTTATTTTATTGCACTTATGCTTTGTGTTGAAATACTTAATCAGTTTTAGGTTAATCTCTGATCCCTAGCTCACCTTGTGGAGGGAATTGGATTCTGGTCCTGGCTCCTGGTAGGCACCAGAGGCCTGATGCATCTTAATGAGGTTTGGCTGGACTAGCATTTAGCTTGGGGACTTACTGGTGGCACCACCAGAAAAAGGCATTTCATTACTTTCAATGCTTTTGTTATTTATTTATTTTTTTGGATTTCTAGAAAGCATCATATTTTTTCCAACAAAAAATAACACTTACATATGTAGAGACAAACCAGTAAGAATAGACTTTATTCATAGATAGTGTTTGAACTGATACATTCGTGTATCAACACGTCAAGCAGGCCACAAGAATGAGGGAAGGGGGATGTTTTGTCAGTACTGGATCTAATATTCACCAGGAAAGAAAAGGAGATGTTTGACATCCATTACCTTCCTCCCTTAGGAAAAAGTGATCATGTCTTGTTGTAAATTAAATATCCTTTGCAATTTAATCTAGAAGAGAATGGGGATGTCGAAACAGTTGATAAACTCAATTTCAAGAGGAGGACACTATGGGGAACTTAGAAAAAATTTTAAGGAGTTTAATTGAACAGACTTGTTGCTAGGCAAGGAAGTAAATGAGATTTATGCCAAATTTTGTGAAATATACAATGAAGGCACACAGACATTCAGACCAAAACAGATGCAGGACCAGAAAACAGGATTGGTTCAACAGAAATTGAGAGAGGGTCATAGAGGAAAAGACAAGAAAACGGGTTCAATATTGGAATAGGCCTAACCCGCAAACATACAAGCATTATAATTAAACAAGAAACAATTACACCGCAGTGAGAAGAGGCAGAAAGGAACTTTGAGAAAGGTATAGCAGACACATGTAAAACAGATCCAGGCTTTTTCTATACATTCATTAAATGCAACCTACATGTGGAAGATAATATCCAGAGATTGAGAATGGGGAACAGGACTACTGAGAATGAAAAAGAAATGTGTGAAATGCTAAATGAACAGTTCCAAAGTGTGTTTGTACAAAATGAGGATTTCAGGGAGCCGGACCAAATACCAATTCCAGAACATGCCATAGAATACATAGAGGTATCTCAAGACGAAGTGGAAAAATTACTCGTGGGGCTAGGAAGAAATAAAGCGGTTAGACCTGATGGAGTTTTACCCTGGGTGCTGCGAGAATGTGCAACTGAGCTGAGCATTCCACTCCAATTAATATTACAGACATCCTTGTGCTCAGGAATCTTAGCAAATATATGGAAAAAGGCAAACATAGTACCAATTTATAAAATTTGTAGTTGAGAAGGAGCTCTAAATTTTAGACCTGTGTCATTAACAAGCGTGGTAGTCAAAGCACTAGAAAAATTTGTTAAAGCCAAATGGGTTGAACACCTAGAGAGTAATGACATAATAACGGACAGACAGTATGGTTTTTGAACAGGTAGATCCTGTGTAACAAATCTACTTAGCTTTTATGATAGAGCCACAGAGATACTACAGGAGAGAAGTGGTTGGGTTGACTGTCTATCTGGACCTAAAAAAGGCTTTTAATAGAGTCCCTCACAAGAGGCGGTTCTGGAAACTGGAACATGCTGGAGGGATGACAGAGACACTTCTGACATGGAAGGAAAACTTTCCAACTGACAGACAGATACATCAGAGACACTGTATCTGATTGTAGGAGTATTACTAGTGGAGTACCACAGGGTTCAGTTCCTGCATAAGTAATGTTCATCATGTGCATAAATGATCTACCAGAAGGAATACAGAATTATATGAACCTATTTGTGGATGATGCTAAGATACTGGGGAAGATAGGAGATGCAGACGATTGTAATGCCCTTCAAATTGATCTAGATAAGATATGTGCTTGTAGCATCAAGTGGCAAATGAAATTCAATGTGAATAAATGCAATGTTATGGAATGTGGAATCGGAGAAAATAGACCACACACAACTTACAAATTATGTGGAAAGGAATTACAGAACTCTAATAAAGAACGAGCTCTAGGGGTGATTTTGAATAGTTTATTGTCGCCATAGGAACACATAAAGAACATTGTGAGAGGAGCGTATGCATCGCTTTCCAACTTCAGACAATTTTAATTATATGGATGATAAAATACTAAAGAAGCTGTTCATAACTTTTGTGAGACCAATTATAGGTCTCACAAAAACTGCTGCATATTGGAATATGCCGCTGTTATATGGTGCCCAAATCTCAAGAAGCACATAAACTAGAAAAAGTGCAATGGCATGCTACAAAATGGCTTCCTGAACTGAAAAACAAGAGTTACAGGGAGAGACTAAAGGTGTTAAACATGCCAAAACTAGAAGATAGAAGAAAGAGAGGTGATATGATCACCACTTACAAAATACTAACAGGAATACACCAAATTAACTAAGAGGAATTCCTGAAACCAGCAGCTTCACAAACAAGAGGACACAGATTCAAGCTAAGAAAACAGAGATGCCAAAAAAAATTTAGAAAGTTTTCTTTTGCAAACAGTGGTAGACTGGTTGGAACAAACTGAGAAGGTGGTGGAGGGCAAAACTGTCAGTAGTTTCAAAACGTTATTCGACAAAGAGTGTACTGGGAAGATGGGACACCACGAGCGTAGCTCTCATCCTGTAACTACACTTAGGTAATTACACCCTCACTCAAGCCCCAACCACACATTACCAGCAAATTATGAACTACAGTGTAATCTGTAATTAAAATTACACAAATGTCATTTTGAAACTACTGCAGCCCCTTTGATATACTTTTTCATGCATTTGTATTATTCAATCATGTAACCCCGTACTCTTTGCCATTCTAGTAAATGCAAATTTAGAAAGCTAAATTTCACTTTATAAGAAAGGTTTCTAATTCTAGAGATGAACTTTATAAAGGAGTTCCTACAGGAAGATCACTAAGATACTTATCCCGAGATAAGACATTGAATGAGATGATGAAATATGTAGCCCATAAATTTGCAGAGGCCTGGAAGAAACAAAGTTCAGACAAAGCCTTAGTTCTTCTTTTAAATGAATCTCCTTGGTGACCCTGTGATGGCTATGACTGCTCTTGCTGCTCTTTTTCTTCAATATTAGTACACTACTGATATTCACTTGCTGTCTACATTTCACTCACTTTTCACCTATTACAGTATGGGTTAGTGAATCCTAAAATTTGGATTTTTTCCCTGTCCATTATTCTGGTAATTGGAAAGTTGTCCGAGTTGCCTGAAGACATACTCAGAACCAGAATTTGTTCCGGTTACTGATAGTCTACTGTGCATGCAGCAAATTGTATTCCAGAGTTAAATACTATGAAAAAGGCTCAAGCTGCTGGAAATTCTCCCATGTAGACACTATGCCTTAAATATGCATGAATTGCTAATGTTTATACAGTCTGTTCCTTGGCAGACAATTACATGCACATAATATTTGGCACAGTTAATTATACTTGAGTGTGTCCGCTAGTTTTAGAGTGAGTACAGTTCATGTGTAATGTGTTTGAGCACTGGTGGTGGTGGTGTTTTTGGGCCATAGTGCACTTTCACAACTGCTTATTTGATGAATATTGAATTGGCAGAAATTCCTGTTCTTATTAAATTTCATAAATTGTTGTAATATTTCCAGGATGAGGATGAAGATGACGAACCAGTGAAAGAGAAAAAGAAAAAGAAGAAGAAGAAGAACAATAACAATGGTGAGAAGAAAGAAGAAGAAGTGGATGAGGACATTATGACAGGTATAAGTGTTGAGAAGGAAAGGCAATATTCTATTGTTCTTTCAGATATCAATTTCAAGCTTGGCTTAAATAACCCAAAATTTATCAAGATATAAAGTTAGCATTATGAAATTGCCATAGATGTTTCAACATTATTTCATTCATAATAAATAAAAACAAGTTTAGACAGGATTGAGAAGTGTAAAAATACATAGCTTTCTTGTTGGATAATTTAGGAAATTTTTCCTTTCACTAATATGGATGTCTGCATAAAATTCTTTGATGGTGTGTTTAGTGTGATTGTTACAGCTGGTCTCCGAACGTTAACCTTTGTCTCGTACCTGCGGTGGTTCTGGGGGTTAATCTTCTGGCAGCCATGACTGGCCTGGTCTCCTGGCTGACGTCTAATCAGTAAACTTGTGTGTTTTTTTGCAGTACAGCACTAGCACTCCAACCTGGCTAATCATGGATGGTTTACATAAATGTATCGGTTTCTAAAGACATTTTGGGATCAGCCATAAGCATAAGTACCACATTACTGTACTGAAATGTTTTGTCTGAGCTTACCTGTTCTCATGCCACCTGTTAGTCATTCTCTCCAGTTGCCCAGACCATCACTACATTATCCATAATATTACCTTATAAACACTTCTTATTATTATATAAATCTACTTCAGCCTCACATTTATTTTATTGTTTCATATTAGAGAGAAGAGAGAATCATCATATTAAAGTGAGATGAGGTTTTTTTTTTGGGGGGGGGGGAGCTTTTCTAGTCTTGGGCTTTGGAGAGAAGAGACAAACTTCAAACGTGTTACATATCAGAATCCAAGTGTAGTGTGAATGTGGCATTCAGCTGTAACTGAGAGTCGAGTAACTGCTTTTGTTCCTTACTTACTGTTGTTGTTGGCATCGGTGAAAACCGCATTGCACTGCTGACAATTCATTATACTGATAAACCAACACAATTTTAGTGCTGGGTTTAGAGCCCAAATTTAATTTAAGAAATACATTAATTGCAAACACTATCCTTGTTAGGTATATTAAAATCCTTGTCAGGTATATTAAATTAAAACAAAATCAACACTAATGGCTGTGATAAACTAAAGCACATTACATCACGTATTTGCCAAGTTTACCAGTGAGCTTTGACACAAAACTGTTTTGTCATAAAGCTTGATATAGGCATGTTTGTGAAGGGACTCCTCATTAATCATGGTATAGGCGACATCCTCCAAGACATTGATGACCAATTTGTTTTGGATTGTAAGGCACAACACAAATTTTATAATAAGTATTATAAAGGTAGCATTTGTAAAGATAATAGACAATACAGAAGAAATAATTAAGGGATGAAGCTATGGTATCTGACTTTAATGCATTAAAATATTAAGATATTTTACAAATGCAGACTATGTATTTGATGACATTACAGTTTGGTAAACTAGGAATGAGGTTAACTACAGCAACATTATAGTGATAATCCACTCAGTTCAACTCATCAACTATACAAATATGCATATAAATGCCAAATGTAATCACGTGTTTAGAAGCATTGAGTATTGGAAGCGCTCATTAGAACATTGCATTTTGAATGGTGATAAAATGTGGTGAAGTATATAGTGAGATTTTGTATATATTTAAGCCTATTTATATTTTGTATATTTAGGCCTAGTTAAATTTTATACATGTTTATGCCTAGATTGGTTTTGTACATATTTAAGCCTAGTTGGATTTTGTACATATTTAGGCTTAGGTAGATTTAAGCTATGCATAATTTTGAAACATGTTCTAAATACCTTTATGGTTTGACCCTTGCCACACATTGGAAAAACAGGTTGCAATATTCTGTGTAAAAAGACAAGTAATTTAATGGTGAAGAATATAAAAGTTAATGACATGTGAAACATAGCATGCACTTAGTCCACCTTAATAGTTCTCTTTAACCACTGCACTGCTCTTCATTAAAATATGACAAACTCTTAGTGTGCAGAAAATAAATTATTTTCAACAAATTTTCTCTTCTTATATTGTTAAAATGTAGTCTCTAATCATGGGAAACTAAAAAAGATAAAATTGTAGGTGACCTACTTTAGCCGTGATGGAGCTGGGAAGTTATGGGCGCTGAGCGATGGAGCGCTCAAGGTCACTAGGGCCCCGCCACCCCATGGGGCGGCAGTTGCCATGAACATAATGTTCACAATTATTTTGATGTTTCTCATTTGTTTCTTCTCTGGTTTTTGCTGTGATATTATTCAAAAGAGAGTAATTTGGGGAGTTTATATAGTTCAATGTGTGGAATATCGCTATGCTGAAAATTATGGAGCTCATATATGTGACGTGTATATTATATTCTATGATCAATCAAACTGTGTTTTTGCTGTTATTACACTATATGCACATATTGTATATGCCTATCTACATGTGTGTTCACCATAACGAACCATCAATTTGGTATAGTGAGCCCAAAACAACAAGAGTGGCCGTGACACAGCAGCCAGCAGTCTGCTGGCTGACTGCCTCCAACCTTCAACACCCACTGACAAACATTTTGCCTCCCACCATACTGTTATTGTTTTTATTACACTATTTACAAATGTTATATATAAGTATCTGTGTGTTTTATTCACCATAAGTGAACAACTAGGCTGGTATGACAAGAGTTGAGGTAATAAGAGAGATCACACCACACACAGCTGATGGCTGCCTCCCTCACTGGTTCAAGGCCAGACCCACTAACATTTCTTCCACAACAGTACTGTTTGTGGTGTTATTACACTATATACACACAATATATATATATAAGTATTTACATGGTTTATTCAACATAACTGTACAACTAAGCTGGTATGATGTCCAAACAACATAGTGGCCATAATATGACAAGTCACACAGCAGGTAGCAGATGACAGCCTCACTCACTCCCAAACCAAAATGGTTCCTCCCAACAAACTCCTTTCGCTGTTATTACACACTATACACACGTTATATACAGGTATCTATGTTTGTGTTCACCATAGCGAACCACTAAGCCGGGATGGTGATTCCAGACA
Organism: Procambarus clarkii; assembly: GCF_040958095.1. NCBI lineage: Eukaryota > Metazoa > Arthropoda > Malacostraca > Decapoda > Cambaridae > Procambarus > Procambarus clarkii. The sequence goes on from NC_091208.1 coordinate 34,323,027, forward strand.
ATAACATGTTGCCACACACCAGCAGCAGATAGCACTATCTCCCTTTTCCCCTTACCAACAATACTCCTCCCACCATTCTCTACACACATCACTAATTCTCACCACAATCCTGCTATTATCAGAATCCTGGTCACTAAATCATGTAAATGAATAATTTTCCACATGTTTATTTTGTAATGGAACATGAGAAGTTGTTTGAAGAATTTTAGATGGACGAAATAATGGCAGTGTGGTGTGCTAGCGCTGTGAATGTCTTGAACAGCATTTATTCACTGATATCTGAACATTGTACACAGTCTTTTATCACAGTCAGGCTCTTCTGTAATGCTATTATGGCTATATAATACCAGATACATACATACATACATATATATATATATATATATATATATATATATATATATATATATATATATATATATATATATATATATATATATATATATATATATATATATATATATATATATATATATATATATATTATATTTATTTATTTATATTTGGACATTTTTAGATGATGTGGTCAAAAGCTGAACAGCAATGCTGTTAGCTCATGCTGCATGCCCCAGCTTTGGTTACTCACTCAATACTGAGGCCTTCACACCTGGGAATGATACCCACGATATTTTTTTTTTTTTTTTTTTTTTTTTTTTTTTTTTTTTTTTTTTTTTTTTTTTTTGTCTGTTTAGGAGAGCCCTGAGGAAGCTGATGTGAACCCTGTGTAGCCGCAGGATTTATGAATGATAAACTATACCTATGAGATCCGCGAGGCGCATTGCGCACCACCTGTCGAGAGCCTCAAGGCGCGTGACACAGTGCAGTGGTTAAGGTGAACTTTGTTGTGAACCTCTCTCACTGAAATAGATGGTTTCAATAATTATTAATATGCATAAATACGCTCCCCCCCCCTCTCCTTCCCCTCTCTCTCCCTCCCCCCATCCTCTCTCTCTTTCCCCCCCCCTTCTCCCTCCCCATCTCTCTCCCTCCCTCCATCCCTGCCCTCCCCCCTCACCCTCCCTCCCCCCTCACCCTCCCTCCCCCCTATCACCCTCCCTTCCCCCCATCACCCTCCATCCCCCCCCCCCCTCACCCTCCATCCCCCCCCCCCTCACCCTCCATCCCCCCCCTCACCCTCCATCCCCCCCTCACCCTCCATCCCCCCCCTCACCCTCCATCCCCCCCTCACCCTCCATCCCCTCCCTCCCCCACTCACCTTCCATCCCCTCCTCCCCCTCCCCCTCCCCCTCCATCCCCTCCTCCCCCCTCCTCCCCCCTCACCCTCCCTCTCCCCCCCCCCCCTCTCTTCCCCCCCCCCCCCCTCTCTCTCTCTCTCTCTCTCTCTCTCTCTCTCTCTCTCTCTCTCTCTCTCTCTCTTTTAAAGGTACTTTACAGTAAACTAAATTTGTATTTAGTTTGTCAACCTGTAGAAATAAATGGAATATTTACCATACTTTAAGTGCAAAATAACTTGTGTATTTGGGATTATGTTCCAATTTTCATTGTTCACTTATAAAGAAAAATTACCATATTTTGATAGTTGAAGAATATTAGTACAAAGCCTTTGGCTGTAGTTTAATAATAGGGAATAGTTTTGTGACCTGATGACTTTTTCTTTAATAGTTATTAGTAATTGTGCTCATATGTATATATACATTTTTATACTATGTAGTGATTAAATGTTGGGTGATTGAATTGTAATAAATTCTGCCTTAACTCTTGACTGATATAAATAGGTTTAAAATAATTCACATGGTTTATTGTATAGTAATAAGAAATGTTATGCATAGTTAATATGAAAAAGAAAATGCAGTGTTGATAAATCTAGTCATGAAATCATCTGTACAGTAAATTTATCACACTTTTCAATAAACTAAATCAATATGATGGAAACTTGTAAAAAGATGATTTGTATTATCCTTGAAAGTCATTTATGCAATGTATCTCATGTTATTCATAAGTAATTATCAAAAGAAAGAGCCAAGCCCAAAAAATAGAATAGCACCATTTGTGTAAGAATATTGAAAGTTCATTCAGGATGCCAGTGCTTAAGCAGAGAGGCAGGGTACAAGTAAAGTCATTGGAATCAGATTCTCAGCAGATTTTGTGGAGGAACATCTGATTAGAAGGAGCAGTGGGAAAACAGATTTTACTCTCATTCTGAAAATCAGGGCATTCTATGAGGTTGTGGAGAGCACAACAGTTCTGACAGTAAGGTGCCATTAAGTACCCACAGTTAACACGTTAATCATGTGGCTAATGTACATAACCAACCCAGAGACTTTGCATGAGTAAAGCATTTACCCTAATACAATTCTAAAACTCCTTTTCCTTGCTCACTTTTCTTCACTCCAGCTTCATCTTTGTCTTCACAGATGGGTCTAAGTCTACTGGCGGTGTAGGTTACTCCGTTGTAATTCCTGACTGAACCTATATGCATCGCCTGCCTCCGGAGACTAGCATCTTCATGGCAGAAATTTATGCAATTCTGTATGCTCTTGTCAACTGCTTTCTCACCGTAATTCTTCCTTTGTTGTTGTCGTTGACTCTTGCAGTGCTCTCATGGCTCTGGAGTCCTTTAATCCTGTCTATCCTGTGGTCATTGAAATTCAATATTTGCTGTTTATCTCCTGCTGATTTAAGACAGTTGAGTTTTGCTGGGTTCCCAGCCATATTGGTGTTTCCTTAAATGAGCGTGCGGATGCTGCCACGAAGGAGGCTATCCGCACCCGTCCCATTTCCGGCAAGGGTGTTCCTTGTTTCAACTTCTACCCAGTTATTCACTCCTCCATCTGTACCCATTAGCAGGATTGCTGTTCTTCTGTTACTGGTAACAATCTTCCTTAAATATAAGGAAGCAATATGAGAATAGACAACAGAACAATTTCCAGTCAAGAATGTAGCACTCAGCATAGGCAGTTCTAATCATCTCCAAGACGCTACAACTTCGACACAGAACTGGCAGCAGACCAGGACTGCATCGAGCTACAACGCTCTCCCACATAGAGCTCCGCGACTCCAGCCTCACTCAGCTCTCTGCTCTGCTCCAAGCTCCGTCTCAACGTCTACAACACTGCTGTATCCAGGACTACTAAATAAACATGAAACTCGCTAAACACTGTGTATCTAATCTACCCAAAAACGTATCATAATTGTACATTACAATATTTTATTTTATTAGCAAGGAAAGATATTCATATTTTAAAGAGGGTTTTTTTGATTGACGCTCTCCATATCGATGGGAACTACGATCTTACGAAGATCACTGTTAATTTTATCTAGATACTGTAATAAATGCATTTTTTTATATCAAAGCCAGACATATAAGCTACCATTTTAAATCCTTTGTATATAACTACAAGACTGGATGACAATTCGTCATCAAACGCGCATATACTACACCCCAAACTACCACACTCCTTAGTACAACGTCCAAAACTGGACAAACCATTGCCAGAACAGCACACACTGGGTCAGGGTGGAGAGGAGGGAGAACTACCAAAACCTTCCAGAAGTGACACACACTATGGAAAATCATTCATATTTGTGAACATACAAGGCCTAAAGTCAGAATCAAGAAATAAAGTTGTTCATAAATGGCCTCCTATTAAGAGTCAAACTCAGTATTTGGGGCATTCACGGAAACTCATATGAAAGATTACTTGAATAGTGAAATCTGGATTCCAAATTATATAGATGTGATAGAGAAACTAGGTCAAATGTAGGAGTAGGTCTGTACATCAAAGAGGTTGTACTAACATCACACATAATAAAAGTTTTTGAAAGAGTGATTAGGAATCAAATTTCTAGTTTTATGGAAAATAATGAGCTACACAACCCAGGACAACATGGATTTAGAGCGGGAAGAACCTGTATATCACAGTTACTCAACCATTATGATAAAAAAACAGAAGCCTTAGAAGAAAGCAAAATGCAGATGTTGTATACACAGACTTTGCAAAGGCATTCGACAAATGTGACCATGGAGTGATAGCACACAAAATGAGGTCAGTGGGAATAACTGGTAAAGTAGGAAGCTGGATACTCGACTTCCTGTCGAACAGAACACAGAGTAACAGTCGACCAATTGCCTCTGCTGAAGACATTGAAAAACTACAAGCAGATATTAACAAAGTTTTCGATTGGGCAGCAGAAAATAACATGTTTAACAGTGATAAATTCCAGGTACTCGGGTACGGCAACAATGAGGATCTGAAACATTATACAGGTGTAACATACGATTGTTACGTTGTTGGGTAGATTAGATACACAGTGTTTAGTGAGTTTCATATTTATTTAGTAGTCTTGGTTACAGTAGTCGGTCGTTGGCATTGTCATAGGCGTTCAGATGGAGCTTGGAGCAGAGGGGAGAGCTGAGTGAGGGCCAGAGTCGCGGAGCTCTATGCGGGAGAGCGTGGCGGCTCGATTGGGAATCGTGAGTGTCTAAACTCAATGAGGAGCGAGAGCGTTGTAGTTCGATGCAGTCGTGGTGTGCTGTCTGCTCTGTGTCGAAGCAACGAAGAGAAAGGAAGCGCAGGCCCCTCAGAAAGTAAAGGAAGTACCTAAGCAAACATTAGTTGTGGGAGATTCCCAGATAAGGTATTTGGATAGAACGTTTTGTGCTAGAGATAGGGGGAACAGGTTAAGGGTTTGCTATCCCGGAGCTGGCATTGGTGATATTATAAACAACATGAATGATATTATGGCTGGTAATGGGAAAAATCCCATTATTTGCATTAGCGTGGGAGGAAATGATGTTGGTCGAGTCAGGAGTGAGGAACTGATTCAGAGGTATAAAACAGCCATAGAGTTAGTTAGGAGCAAGGGAGGAATCCCGATCATATGTGGCATTCTTCCAAGAAAGGGAGTGGGAAATGAATGGATATCGAGGGCACTTGGTGTCAATTGCCGGCTGGAAAGATATTGCAAATCAAATGCAATATCTTTCATAGACAACTGGAACACTTCTATGGAAGAAATGAAATGTATGCTCGTGATGGGGTGCATCTATCGAGAGCTGGGGTTGTTGCTGTTGCGAACTCGCTAGAAGAAGTGGTTAGAGGTGTTTGTTTGGGTTTAAAACTGTTAGTAGATAGAGGTATGGGAATTGATTTGGAGGAAGGAGGTAATAAAAGTATGTGTTTGTGGGAGAAAGGAATTGGCAAAACGATCAGGGAAAGAGAAGGTCCGCAAAATAACAATTCACTTAGGGTATATTACAACTAACAGTAGAAGTCTAAGAAATAAAATTAACGAATTAAATGCTCTTGTCTGCACAGAAAAAATAGATATTATTGCACTTACCGAAACGTGGATGAATGTAGAAAATAGAGAACTATTAGCTGAATATCAAATATATGGATTTAAACTATTTCACACAGATAGATATATTAGACGAGGAGGTGGAGTAGCCATATATGTTAGGGACAATTTGAAATGTAGTCTCAAAGAGGGAATCAAAACAGAGCCACACACAGAAACTATTTGGATTGAATTAAACGAAAAAGCTAAAAATATTATAATAGGAGTAATTATATAGGCCACCAAATTTAGACAGAATGGAAGCAAAGCATCTATGGGATGAAATATCTAGAGCATCTAGATCTAACAGTATTTATGTCATGGGTGACTTTAATTTTAGCGGAATAAACTGGTTGAACAAAACAGGGAATAGTGAAGCAGAAGATTTTCTAGAATTAATTGACGATTGCTTTCTTACGCAACACATTAAGGAACCAACACGGGAAAATAATATTTTAGATTTAGTGTTAACTAACAGGGAAACGCAAATTAATGACATCGAAATAGGGAGTGAGCTAGGGAGCAGTGATCACAAAGAAATCAGATTTAGCATAGAATGGAATAGACCAGTAGGAGAAAATTCTGTTAAAGTGCCAGATTTTCGAAAAGCTGATTTTAATAGCCTAAGAAATTTTTTGGGTCAAATTGATTGGAAAGGCTTGGGTATGGGGTGTGGGCCGGTCTTGGAGCGAGACATGAACCCAGCGATAGGTGACTTAAATGGGATTTCGATGTGGATTCAATATATAACTTATTTAAGAATATTCTAAACAAAGCACAGGAACGTAGTATACATACAAATTGAATAGATCGTATACTAATGACCCAAGTGGATAACAAAGAATTTGAAGAACCTTATAGGTAAAAAGAGAGCTTGGTACAAAAGGATTAAAAATGGGGAGGTCACTTTAGAACAGGAATTCGTACAACTGGTTAGAAATGTTAAAAAAGAGATAAGGAAAGCAAAAAGAAACTATGAAGTTCGCATAGCAGGGCAAGCAAAGACAAATCCTAAAGGGTTTTTTCAGTTATATCGTACTAAGACTAGGGAAAGGATAGGTCCATTAAAAACTGAGACAGGTCAAATAACAGATAGTGATGAAGAGATGAGTAGTATTTTTAATAAATATTTTGTATCTGTATTTACTAAAGAGGAACTTAACAATATGCCTTCAGCCGAACAAGTCTATGTGGGTGGGGACGAGGACAGGTTGACGAGTTTAGCAGTTACCAGGGAGGATGTTCTTAAACAAATAGTAAAACTCAAACCAAACAAATCCCCAGGGCCGGATGAAGTGTTTGCTAGGGTGCTTAAAGAATGCAAAGAGGAGCTTTGTGACCCACTGTCAACCATATTTAATAAATCAATAGTCAGGCAGAGTGCCAGAGTTTTGGAAAGTTGCTAATGTGATACCAGTTTTTAAGAAAGGAGATAGATCACTTGCGTCTAACTATCGACCAATTAGCCTAACGTCTATTGTGGGAAAGTTACTCGAATCTATAATAGCAAATAAAATTCGTCTTCATCTTGAAAAACATAAATTAATAATTGAGTCGCAACATGGTTTTATAAATGGCCGTTCATGTTTAACAAATTTGTTATCTTTTTATTCTAGCATTGTTGAGGCAGTTGATAGTGGTAAGGATTGCGATGTTGTATACCTTGACTTTAGCAAAGCTTTTGATACAGTGCCACATGAAAGACTGATTAAAAAAATAGAGTCTCATGGTATTGGGGGTGCTATATTAAGCTGGATTAGGGCATGGCTATACCAAAGGAAACAGAGAGTTAGTATAAATGGAATCAAGTCAGAGTGGGAAAATGTTGTAAGTGGAGTGCCTCAAGGCTCTGTCCTGGGACCTCTGTTGTTTATAATATATATAAATGATTTAGATTCAGGTTTGAGTAGCAACATTTGCAAATTTGCCGATGATACGAAAATCGGTAGGGAAATTAATTCGGAGGAGGACTCACTATCACTTCAAGTTGATCTAGATAGGGTTTTGAAATGGTCAAAGGATTGGCAGATGCAGTTTAATGCTGATAAATGTAAAGTTCTGAGGTTAGGTAATGATGATAGAGTTACAAGATACGAGCTAGATGGTGTTGTGATTGCGAAGTCGGATTGCGAAAGGGATCTGGGAGTTATGATTAGTAAGAATTTAAAACAAAAGGATCAATGCATAAATGTTCGTAATAAGGCAAATCGGACACTTGGATTTATTAATCGCAGCGTTAGTAACAAGACACCTGGTGTGGTTCTCAAGCTATATCTTGCTCTAGTTAGGCCCCATTTAGATTATGCAGTTCAGTTTTGGTCGCCATATTATAGAATGGATATAAATTCACTTGAACGTGTCCAGCGTAGGATGACTAAGTTAATTCCCCAAATTAGAAATCTTTCATATGAAGAAAGATTAACAAAGCTTAAGTTGCATTCACTGGAAAGGCGAAGAGTTAGGGGTGACATGATAGAGGTTTACAAGTGGATGAATGGACATAACCGGGGGGATATTAATAGGGTATTAAAAGTATCAACACAGGACAGAACACGAAACAATGGATATAAATTGGATAAGTTTAGATTTAGGAAAGACTTGGGTAAATACTGGTTCAGTAACAGGGTTGTTGATTTGTGGAACCAATTGCCGCGTAACATTGTGGAGGTGGGGTCCCTCGATTGTTTCAAGCACGGGTTGGACAAGTATATGAGTGGGATTGGGTGGTTATAGAATAGGAGCTGCCTCGTATGGGCCAATAGGCCTTCTGCAGTTACCTTTGTTCTTATGTTCTTATGTTCTTATGTTCTTATGAAGCTGTAGTGTCTTGGGGTCGATTAGAACTGTACACGCCGAATGCTGCATTCTTGCGGTTGAAGAGGTGAGGTAAATCCAAAGCGTCTGTACTGGAGTTATCTGACTCACTGTGGAAATTGTACTATCGGCTATTCGATTGATAAAGATTAAGCCATCCAAAAGGTAGCACGGGCATGAATAGCCCGTAAGTCGGCTATTCGATTGATTGATTGATGAAGATATTCGATTGATTGATTGATGAAGATTTCTGAGGTTAGGTAATGATGATAGAGTTACAAGATACGAGCTAGATGGTGTTGTGATTGCGAAGTCGGATTGCGAAAGGGATCTGGGAGTTATGATTAGTAAGAATTTAAAACAAAAGGATCAATGCATAAATGTTCGTAATAAGGCAAATCGGACACTTGGATTTATTAATCGCAGCGTTAGTAACAAGACACCTGGTGTGGTTCTCAAGCTATATCTTGCTCTAGTTAGGCCCCATTTAGATTATGCAGTTCAGTTTTGGTCGCCATATTATAGAATGGATATAAATTCACTTGAACGTGTCCAGCGTAGGATGACTAAGTTAATTCCCCAAATTAGAAATCTTTCATATGAAGAAAGATTAACAAAGCTTAAGTTGCATTCACTGGAAAGGCGAAGAGTTAGGGGTGACATGATAGAGGTTTACAAGTGGATGAATGGACATAACCGGGGGGATATTAATAGGGTATTAAAAGTATCAACACAGGACAGAACACGAAACAATGGGTATAAATTGGATAAGTTTAGATTTAGGAAAGACTTGGGTAAATACTGGTTCAGTAACAGGGTTGTTGATTTGTGGAACCAATTGCCGCGTAACATTGTGGAGGTGGGGTCCCTCGATTGTTTCAAGCACGGGTTGGACAAGTATATGAGTGGGATTGGGTGGTTATAGAATAGGAGCTGCCTCGTATGGGCCAATAGGCCTTCTGCAGTTACCTTTGTTCTTATGTTCTTATGTTCTTAAGATTAAGCCACCCAAGAGGTGGCAAGGGCATGAATAGCCCGTAAGTGGTGGCCCTTTCGAGCCATTACCAGTATCAAAAGATGATACTGGAGATCTGTGGAGGCGCAACTGCACCCTGCATGACGGGAGATGTCTCCCGGACCAAGTGGTGACCAAATGGTCCAACGGCTATTCGCATATTGCTTGCTTATATTTGGTGACTACACCTCAGTTTCCCCCAACAGGATAAAAAGAATGTTACCTGTAATTAGGGAAAGGATTTGAGTGGTCATAATTAGTGCTCATTAGTTTGTCATTAAGGTAATGAGAGACGGAGCGAATATAAGGTTTACTCGTTACACAGGGTATAAAACACAATCGAATCTGCCCATAGTAGGAAAACAGCATGTCAAGGATTTGGGAATAATGATGTCCGACGTCCTAACGTTTAGGGAGCATAACCAAGCAAATATTGCGTCAGCCAGAAAAATGAGGATGGATTACGAGAACTTTCAAATCCAGCGATCCCATCACAATGGTTGTACTCTTCAAATCACTTGTGTTGTCCCGTTTTGAGTACTGCTCAGTACTCACTTCCCCCTTCAGAGCAGGAGACATTGCTTAAATAGAGGGAATACAGAGAACATATACGACACGCAAAGACGCGATAAAGCACCTCAATTATTGGGATCGTCTCAAAGCTCTCCAAATGTACTCACTAAAAAGGAGACGAAAGAGATACCAAATAATATACATATGGAAGATACTGGAGGGCCAGGTCCCAAATCTGCACAGTAAAATAATAATGTACTGGAGTGAACGATACGGAAGAAAATGCAGAATAGAACCAGTGAAGAGCAGAGGTGCCATAGGCACAATCAGAGAACACTGTATAAACATCAGAGGTCCGAGGTTGTTCAACGTCCTCCCAGCGACTATAAGAAATATTGCCGGAACAACTGTGGAAATCTTCAAGAGAAAACTAGATTGTTTTCTAAAAAAAAGTGCCGGGCCGTGGTGGGTATGTGGGCCTGCGGGCCGCTCCAAGCAACAGCCTAATGAACCAAGCTCAGGCCAAGGCCAGGTTTGATTTGCTCCAAGCAAATCAGGCCTGGCCTTGGGGCGGGCTTGGGGAGTAGAGGAACTAACTCCCAGAACCCCAGCAAGCAGGTAAACAGGTATATAATATAACTTGTACATTTGTATATAATAGTTGTAAATATAACTGTAGTGAAAGCGGAAATATGTGCATTTTTATAGTTACTCGGTGGCTAGTTCAGGGAATGTGAAGCCCTGCACATCAGCCAATCAATTGTGTAATTAATCTGCATATATGCTAATTAACTTTAAAGTTCTATATGTCAGGAGAAAGTCAAATGCAGACATTAATGTGACTACATTTCAAGAAATATATATCGTGAATGAAAGCCAAGATATGGTTAATAAATAATACCACACAGTTGCTGATGTCCGTGACACATGAAAACCACCAAGTCCAGCGAGGCGGAAACGCATGCTGCACAATTCTGATAAATTGTGTAATTCACAGAGATGCGTTGATAAACATTAATGTTTTATATGTTAGGAACTAAACATTCACGTAGCCTTTCTTGACCTCCAAGCTGCTTTTGACTCAGCTAGTAGGGAACTCATCCTAGAGCAACTAGCTTTTTATGGAGTCAGGGGAGTTTTATTGAATTGGATTAGGGGTTATTTAACTAACAGAACTGCCGCATTCATCTATAAGGGGTTAAGAGTAGCTATAATGTCTCCTTTGAATTTGGCAAACCTCAGGGAGGAGTCCTCAGCCCCATGCAGGAGACTTCCTCCTGGCAGTACCCATGTTGACAATGGGCACGCGTCTAGATCCAGCATCCCTTCGTGTAGCAGCGGCCCTCCGCCTTGGTGCCTCAATTCACACTGAATACAAGTGTATTTGCAACAGGGTGGAAGCGGACCAATATGGACTGCATGGGTTGCATTGCGGAAGCACAAATGGCTGGCATGCAAGACACAACGAGGTCAATGACATTATCAAGAGAAGCCTCGTCTCAGCTAGGTGCCCAGCGGAGAGAGAACCTCGCATCCTAGGGGTCCAAAACCCGGATTTCCCCGCACTTCGCCCTGATGGCATCACCATATACTCCTGGAAGGAGGGTAGACAGTTGGTGTGGGACTACACAAGTGTATCCACCCTGGCTGACACCTATGTACACTTTGGTGCTGATCAAGCAGGTGGGGCGGCCAGCCACAGGGAAATAGCAAAATCAGTCAAATACAGGCGATTGGAAGGTCAATACACCTTTGTTCCCATAATGTCAGAGACGCATGGCCCCTGGGGCAAGAGTGCCTTGGGATTTCTCAAGGAATTGGGCTCCAAACTCATTGACGTCACCAGAGACCCGAGGGCTGCCAGTTTTTTGTTTCAGCGCTTCAGTGTGGCGATCCAGAGGGGAAACGCCTGCTGCATCCTCGTTTCCTGTCCGGAAGCGGAGGAGCTTCAAGAGATCTATAACCTTTAAGCACTCTTTGCATCAACCAATGTATATCTTGCAACCTTTAAATACATAAAAAAGTAACAAAAAAAAAAAATGAAAAGGAAGGGGGAGGTAGGAGAAAAGCACACAGAAACTGTATTGGAGGGGACCTAAACATTCCCTTTAATGCGTTATGTGTGATTTCCTCCGTGGCTAAGGGTCCCCTTCTTCCAGCCAGAGGTGGTACTCCATAAAGAAATAAAATAATAACAACAACAACAACAATAACAATGACAATGATGATAATGATAATAATGATAATAATGATAATAATGATAATAATGATGATAATGATGATAATGATGATAATGATGATAATGATGATGATAATGATGATGAATGATGATGATGATGATGATGATAATGATGATGATAATGATGATGATAATGACGATAATAATGATAATAATAATGATAATAATGATAATAATAATGATAATAAAGATGCTAATAATGATGATAATAATGATGATAATAATGATGATAATAATGATAATAATGATAATAGTAATGATAATAGTAATTATAATAATAATTATAATAATAATTATAATAATAATTATAATAATAATTATAATAATAATTATAATATTTATAATAATAATTATAATAATAATTATAATAATAATTATAATAATAATTATAATAATAATTATAATAATAATTATAATAATAATTATAATAATAATTATAATAATAATTATAATAATAATTATAATAATAATTATAATAATAATTACAATAATAATTACAATAATAATTACAATAATAATTATAATAATAATAATAATAAAGGAAACGTTACAAGGCGGGGAAATACCAGTGAAAGAAGTGAGGGAGGCAGTAATGGTGGCAGCCAACCTTGCCACATTACTCCTATCATACACTCATCCTTCCCATCCTCGACCAAGCCAAATATTACGTCATAATGTTTACTCATTATATATAGTTTTTACTTTTTGTTTTTATTTTTATGTAATGGTTGAGTTATTCCTGAGGATTGTATTGAAGATATGTGGGTGAAGTTGGCAATGGTGGTGTATGTAAACAGTGTGAGTGTGGCGGCAGAGGCAGGCAGCACGTGAGCGCCGCTACAATACAACAATACAACACTACAACAACAACAACAACACCACAACATGGGTATAGTGGAGAGGAGACTCAAGGTCTTCTACAAGAAGACCAAGAAGGGCAATATAATAAAGGTCAGTTACATAGAGTTTAGTACCATTAAGTATTGTGGCCAAGAGGTGGATTGTATTGTGTACAATCCACAAGGCACAGCTACTGAAAGGCACAAGTATTGTGCCTTTCAGTAGCTTTACAAGGGTGCACTCTATCTGTTTATATACAAGAAGGTACATGGAGTTGTGAGAGTACATAACATTGATGTTCTTACAGTCTTGCAAAACCACTAACATGCAAAGCGTTTCTGGCAGGTCCTTAATCCAACAAATAAGTTTATTAGTCCCCGTGGTGTAGTGGTTAAGATACTCGCCTGACATTTCGCGAGCGCTTCGTCCTGGGTTCGTATCCTGGCCGGGAAGGATTTACTGAGCGCAAATCCTTAACTGTAGCCTGTTTAACCCAACAGTAAAATGATTACCTGGTTGTTAAATGATTTTACGCGGGACGTATTCCAGGGAACATAGGATTAAGGACCTGTCCGAAATGCTACGCATACTAGTGGCTGTACAAGAATGTAAGAACTCTTGTATATATAAATAATTCTTCTTCAAAAAATAAAAAATTCTACTTCAGTTCAATTTGTGCTTTTAATCAAAATTAATTTTAAGTCTTAGTTTTTATATTTATTTTTCCACATCTTGCCCAAAAAACTGTGCGTACTAGTGGCTTTAGGATTGTATATGCTAGCCTAAATGGGGGTGTCTGCTGCATGGGTGACAGCTTCTCAATATCAACCTACCCTGGCTTTGCACCCTGAAGAGGTCACTCCAGACCGACAACCAGAGCGCAACTCCATATTCTCCTGAGACTGATGGATGCCTACTACTACTACTATACTAGCTCTATCTAGAAATCCAACATTCTGCATGTAACTCATTATGTATGTATGTACCTTTCCCTAAATAAAATTATCATCATTATCAGGTACATCATAGCAAAATTTGAGTTCAACATAATTACAATGTAAATTGATGGAAATGATTACACTGGTGAAGTTGCATGTCATAAGTACTAATATTGGGGAAGAGGGTAGCATAGGATACAGTGAGAGCTGGAAGCACAAGATATGCTATGAGGATGAAATTAGGTACTTTTTGGTTTTACTTTTGAATAAGGCATAGATTGGATTTTTTTTAATTCATTAGGAAGTGAGTTCTATAGACTGGGTCCTTTTATTTTCATGGAGTGTTTGCACTGATTTAGTTTTAGTCTAGGAGATATCAGAGAGATATTTCTGGTGTGGTGCTCATGGATTATATTACATCTACCAAGGAAGAGTTTCAGCTCAGAAATTAGCATTCGGGAACAAGGTTTTGTATGTGTAAATAGCACAAGAGAATGTGTGTAGTGTGTGTTTAGCATGTTTAGGGATTTAAACAGAGGTGGCTGTGTGTTGTCCGAAAACAACACACAAGTATTCCCAGGGGAAATACGGAGGTTACCATGCAATTCTGTTTTCAGTGAACCCCTGAACATATTGCAGATCAGTGATCCAAAAATTTGTTCTATGAATGTGACACCACCATCGAACCATATGTCAGATATGACTCTAACCCCACTTGACTTTGAAGTAGTCATAGACAACATACCCTTGCACTCTGTACCAGTCCCAGACCCCTGGAATTCTATACAGTATTCATCAAGAATTGCAAAAAGCCACTATCACAGGCCATTTACATCTTTTGGAGACGGTGCCTAGATACTGGTGTTAACCGTGGCATTCTGGAAATGGCAGAGATTGTGCCACTTCACAAGAAAGTAGTAAAGCATATGCAAAATATAAATAACTAACATCACATAATTAAAAATCTTTGAAAAAGTGCTAAGAAATAAGATCACAAAACACATGGAATCACAATGTCTACATAATCGTGGCAACATGGGTTCAGAACAGGGCGCTCCTGCCTCTCACAGTTGCTAGACTACAACGACAGGGTCTTAAATGCCATGGAAGACAAACAAAATGCTTATGTAATATACACAACTTTCACAAAATGCTTTTAACAAATGTGGCCATGGTGTTATTGCACATTCAATGTACACAAAAGGAATTGCTGGCAAAGTAGAAAGACGGATCTTTAATTTCCAAACAAATAGAATGCAAAGTGTAATAGTCAACAAGGTAAAATCTGAATCATCCACCGTGAAAAGCTCAGTCCCTCCAAGGTACTGTGCTTGCTCCTGTACTTTTCCTCATCTTTATATCAGACATATGAAGTCTGTCTGAAACATGTTACTTTGAGGTAAGCCAGAAAGAGGTCCAATGTAGAATGAGAATGCAGACGACATTACAAAAGAAGAAGAAGAAATTAAATGCTTAAGCAGACACGACTCTCCATACAAAGAAGAAATAATTTAAACAGGGAGATTGAAGAAATCGAATAGAGACTGAAGCATTCCTATCAGACTGAAGAAAGGCAACTAGAACAGAAAGCAATTCAAGAAATAAAGAAAAAAACAAAATATTTCTTCACATATGCTAAATCAAAAGCGAAAACCACTGCCAGTATTGGACCTATTCATATTAGTGAAGGTTCATACACTGAGGATGACAAAGAAATTGGTGAAATCCTAAAAAAGCAGTATGAGGACATGTTTAGCACTCCGATACACAGCATGAAAGTGGAAGATTCGGACAATTTCTTTATGAATGATATTCAAACACCTGTAAATATAACTGATATCAACACGAGCGTAGCAGATTTTGAAAGAGAAATTGACAATATGCCCATGCACTCAGCCCCGGGTTCAGACTCATGGAATTCAATATTTATAAAGAAATGCAAAGTGCCAGTAGCACAGGCACTCAGTATAGTGTGGAGGAAGAGCTTGGACACAGGGGAGATACCAGATGCGTTTAAAGCAGCAGACATTGCCCCTCTACACAAGGGTGGTAGCAAAGCATTGGCAAAGAATTATAGACGAGTTGCACTAATGTCCCACATAAAAGTATTTGAGAGAGTGATCAGGAGTCAGGTCACTAGATTCATGGAAACCAATGACCTCCACAATCCAGGCCAACATGGATTTAGAGCAGGAAGATCATGCCTCTCACAGCTACTTGACCACTATGACAAAATCACTGAGGCATTAGAAGAAAAACAATGCAGATGTCGTATACACAGATTTTGCAAAGGCATTCGACAAATGTGACCATGGAGTGATTGCACACAAAATGGGGTCAATGGGTATAACTGGTAAAGTACGACGCTGGATACTCAATTTCCTGTCGAACAGAACACAAAGAGTAACAGTCAATCAAGTAAAATCGAGTCCGAGCGCAGTTAAATGCTCTGTACCTCAAGGTACAGTCCTTGCACCACTGCTGCTCCTTATTCTCATATCAGATATAGACAAAAACACGAAGTCACAGCTTCGTGTCATCCTTTGCAGATGATACAAAAATCAGCATGAAAATTACCTCTGCTGAAGACATTGATAAACTACTAATAGATATTAACAAAGTTTTCGATTGGGCAGCAGAAAATACATGATGTTTAACGGTGATAAATTCCAGGTACTCAGATACGGCAAAAATGAGGATCTTAAACATAATAAAGGGTACAAAACACAATCAAATCTGCCCATAGTAGGAAAACAGCATGTCAAGGATTTGGGATTAATGATGTCCAACGACCTAACGTTTAGGGAGCATAACCAAGCAAGTATTGTGTCAGCCAGAAAAATGATAGGATGGATTTCGAGAACCTTCAAGTCCAGAAATCCCATCACAATGGTTGTACTCTTCAAATCACTTGTGTTGTCCCGTCTTGAGTACTGCTCAGTACTCACTTCCCCCTTCAGAGCAGGAGAGATTGCTGAAATAGAGGGAATACAGAGAACATATACGGCACGCATAGACGAGATAAAGCCCCTAAATTGTTGGGATCGTCTCAAAGCTCTCCAAATGTACTCACTAGAGAGGAGACGAGAGAGATACCAAATAAATACACATGGAAAATACTGGAGGGACAGGTCCCAAATCTGCACAGTAAGATAACAACGTACTGGCGTGAATGACATGGAAGAAAAAGCAGAATAGAACCAGTGAAGAGCAGAGGTGCCATAGGCACAATCAGAGAACACTGTATGAACATCTGAGGTCCATGATTGTTCAGCGTCCTACCAGCGAGCATCAGAAATATTGCAGGAACAACCATGGAGATCTTCAAGAGGAAAATAGATTGTTTTCTTCAAGGAGTGCC
>NC_091208.1:34345047-34357615 GCF_040958095.1 Procambarus clarkii
AATCATTAGTCCGGTCCGTTAAGGGGCTGGTTCGGTCTTCCTCGAGTCTTCCAGTCTGGTATTTTTGAGTAGTCTCTCACATCTTTTTGGTGATCAGGTGGCTTCTTTGATTGTGTCCCACCTGCGTGCTTCATTTTGGCAGAGGGACACACCTGCCAAAATAAAGCATGTGGTGTCCCACTGCTTCATTTTGCTGGTGGTCCTCCTTTTCTTTTTGTCTCTTCGTAGGCATCCTGCGTTTTTTCTTGATGTGTCTTGTCCTTCTCTCGTGGAGGTTTCGGACTGTCGGTTTGACACACACTGTCGCCTTGTCTCGTGTGGTGCTGGTGGAGCCGCTACGGTTTACTTTTGGTTTTGATGATTCTTCTGCACGACAATGCCTGGGCTGTCTCGGGCGTTGTTTGCCTCCGGGCTGCTAATGCGCTGTCTGAGCCGTCCTGGTCTTTGGGACGGAGTGCTCTCGTTGTCTGTCTTTCCTTGGTTTGTTGGGCCCCTTCGGTTCGGTTGTGTTTTTTTCAATGCTTTTTCTTGTTTGTTGCAGCCGTCTATCTTTTATGGCGAAGATTGAGTCTGCTGATTGCTTTCCGAAAGGTCCTCGAGTTGTTGCTTGGTGGTCAGGCCGGGGGTACATCGCGTGTGGTGTCGTGTTGCGGCTCTCCGTTGATCTTTGCGCGCTACGGCTTCTATGTCCAGGGACGTACTTTGGGTTGATCGGTTTTCCTTCTTCCCTGTTCTTGGGTGCGGGTCTCTCAGGCCTGTGTCGCTTTGGGTCGGCGGCGTGCATGCAGCCTGTCTTGACTTCGAGTTAAGATGTGAGCGTCGACCGTCCCCCGGATAAGTCCCCTTTCTTTTTTCGTCTTTGGTAAAGTACAGTAGCTCAAGGAGCTGTAGGGGCTCCCCCCAGAAAACCAACATTGAATGTAATGAAATTGCTGGTTACATTTCTGGGTGAGTTCTTGAGGCAACCCTCCCTCCCTCTCACTTGGCATTTTGCGTACTGTATTTTGATATCCAGCCTCAGAACTGGGGTGTGGATCGCCGGCACGGGGGTCTAGGGCTCCCTCTTCACCTTCTTGGTGAGGAGGGGAGCTGTGCAGAAGTGCAGCACGGCTCGTGTGATGCATGCTTGTTTGCTTGATTTCATTTGTGGAGTTCTGTCCACTCGTTTGTCTATTTTCGTTGTTTTTTCACCAGAATAGGGGTTTGTTTTTGGGCACTTACCTTTGGGTGCCTGTCTTAGTCGATGGCAGATATAGAATGCTCCAAAATCACATGTGCATTTCTATAGACTATTGTTCCTTGTGCCTCTCTGAAGGTGCCAGGTTCTGGCTCGTGGTCCCCGATAGGCCTTGAACTCCACCCACATCGACTATGCCAAAAGTTAGGGTATCTTATCAGCCTGGATAGCTCCGGGGAGCCTCCAGGACTCACCCAGAAAATAGCGTTTCATTACATTCAAGGCTGGTTTTTTACTGACCTTCATTTTACTTAACATAATGTACCTTTAAATTGTTTAAGGGTTAGATATTTTGTCTTTCACCATCTTTGATATCTTGCTTCATTCGAGGAGTTGACCACAATAGACTCCACTACTGGCAGCCCTCCTTAAATAATCTTTTGCCTATCCTGTTCTTCTATGGCCCATAATGCTGGCTATTTGTTTAATTTTTTCTAGGTACTGTGCAGAGTTTGTAAGTTTTATGTAATTCATAGTATAAAACTAATGGTTTTGACATCTTGGTTATAATACTACCTTTGTGCACAGTAATTTCCATAGGTACAATATTTCTAGACAAATTTACCAGCTATGTTTTTAATGTATCTTTAATCATATTACATTATTGATTACAAATAAGTTTATGCAAATACTAACTGGGATTTTTTAAATATGTTAATATTACTTGAAAACTGTGTTATTTTGTTTTGTTTACTGGTAATTAAAATTTCTTCTTATTTTGTTATTCCATTTAGTGAGTGTTACGTAGAGAGAGAAGAAAATGAATCTGCAAATGATAGAAATGACCGAGCTATACGCATTGCCTGCTGGTGGTATAAGCAGCACTTCCGAACTCACAATCAAAAAATTGTCCTCATCACGAATGACTTCGGCAATCGTGACAAAGCTCGAGAGATGGAACTTGAAGCTTACACAAGTATGAATGTTTAAAGGTTAATGTAAAATGGTTGTGCTCATATAAATACATATATATTCTGTATAGTTATTGATGTTAGACTGCATGTTCCATTTATCACTCGTCTAATAGCTAGCTATAACTGACATAGACAAGGCTCAATTATCCAAGTTGAAATATCATTTTAAATGCAATTATGTTTTTGGATTTGTACATATGCATTGCACATGCATATGTACATATGTACATATACATATGTAACTGTGTCTAGTAACTCCTTAACCCTTAGACAGCGGCTATGGAGAAGTGGTCATACTTGCCTATGCCAAAAAAGAAAAGATAGAATTATTAACGTGTATGCAAAATGTAAGAAAAACACAAAAATAAGTGAATATTTATTGTTTTACTGGGTGGAGGTGCTCTGCAAGACTGCATCTGGTACTTGTCATTGCCTGGTGCTCAACTTTGCTGAAGGGGGGCCTGGTAGCCTGGTGGATAGCGCGCAGGACTCGTAATTCTGTGGCGCGGGTTCGATTCCCGCACCAGGCAGAAACAAATGGGCAAAGTTTCTTTCACCCTGAATGCCCTTGTTACCTAGCAGTAAATAGGTACCTGGGAGTTAGTCAGCTGTCACGGGCTGCTTCCTGGGGGTGGAGGCCTGGTCGAGGACTGGGCCGCGGGGACACTAAAGCCCCGAAATCATCTCAGATAACCTCAAGAGAGAGATGACACTGACAATCCATAGACTGGGAGGCATATGAAGCTAGAACAGACGATTTTTGGACCTGTAGATTCGTAAACCTCATCCTGGAAACATTCATGTATCTACATGTTAAACAAGCTACGAGGGATGATGGAAGGAAATGTTCTCTCCATGCTGGATTTGATATTTACCAGGAAAGAGGAAGAGATATTTGACATTCAGTACCTTCCTTCCTTGGGTAAAAGTGACCATGTCTTTTTGGGAATAAAGTATGCAATGCATTATAATCGGGAAGAAAATAAGGAGGTTGAAGCAGTTGAAAAATATGATTTCAGGAGAGGATATTATGGGAAACTTAGAAATTTCTTTAAGGAATTTGACTCGCACTCAATCCCGAATGACTCATTCCCCAGACCCCTTGTGCCGGCTACCCACACCTCAGTTCTTGAGGCTGATGCTATAGGCAGAGGTCGTGTGCTCTGGCTCTAGTGTCTTTACAGCATTGTGCTTTGTGTGTGGTGTTTGTTTCCAGGGGTGCGAGAGCCGGGAGTTATCTTCGGTACTTGGGCTGCATGCGCCTAGGGCTACCTTCCCTAGGTGCCCTGTAAGTACTGCCCTTGGGGCTTGGGGCCACCTTCCACAGGCTCCTCGGGACCTGCCTCTGCTGGTCCGTTCTATCGTTCGGTTTTCGGCCACCCGTTGGGGTCTTGGGTGTTCTGTTCACCCTTGTTACCTGCGGGTAAGAGGCAGTTTGCACTGGTAGGGGAGCAGGGTGCTGCGCAGCTTCGTTTTTCCCGACATAGCGACCGGCTCTGTTCCTTGGGGTTCGTTGTCCTCTTGTGGGGTTTTGTTTTCTTTTTTGCCTTGCGGGGGGTTCTGTCCTATTATTCCACTAGTGTTTGCCCTTCCACGGTTCTCCTCGGTAGTGCCCCCTGCTAGGTCCCCGTGAGTGTACGTTCCCTAGGGTTCAACTTTAGTAGCGCGCTTGGTAGTTTTGGGTGCCGGTTAGCTGCACCCTGCCTGGGACTATCTGAGCGCGAGTCCTATTATAGTAAACGCTCAGGACCCTGGGAATCCCATGGGGGCGCATTGGTCCTATGGATGTGACCCTGGAGCCCCCACTCACTTTGTGCGAGTTTGAGGGTTGCTCGGTCCCCTTGTCTCGGGGTGACCTCATTGTTTTTGCCTCCGCCATGCTGCCTGTTGGGTCGGTGATGCTTTCGACCCTGAGTCCTGTGAGTGGTGCTGCTTGCTTGTGACTCAATTTACCCAATCCTCTGATGATTCTATT
The DNA here is from genome assembly GCF_040958095.1 of Procambarus clarkii. NCBI lineage: Eukaryota > Metazoa > Arthropoda > Malacostraca > Decapoda > Cambaridae > Procambarus > Procambarus clarkii. The sequence continues at coordinate 34,349,174 of NC_091208.1, forward strand.
CGGGTACAGGCGGTGCAAGCGTTACAAGCTAGATTTTGTCTTGGTTGCTCACCCGGATGCCCCGGGGCTGCCCCGCTTTGCTTTACGAGACCCGGACTTGGGGGTGGGGGTCGCTTCGATCCTGGTTCAGTCCTCACCTCCTCGTCCTCCTCCAGTTGTTCGTTCTGGTCCCCTCCCCCCCCCCCCTCCCCCCGCCTGCTTCGGCCTCGAAACGTCTGAGGGTTTCGGAGTCGAGGCAGGGGTTCCTTGATCATGAGACTCGGGCAGCTTCGGGGGAGGCCTCTTCCGGGAAGGGGGGAAGTGGCGGAGGCTTTAGAGTGTTGTCTTCTATCAGGTCTTGTCTTCTGCGGTTGTGCCGCAGAAGTGTTCTGTTCACCACTGGACCCTGCCTCGGTTTTTATTCCCTCTGAGCGGGGCTTACTGTTGCAAAAAGTGGTGGTTTCTTTTCCCCCCTCTGCATATTAGTTGGATTTGGTGTTGGGCCCTTTCCCGGGTTCGGTTCCGTGTTTCCCCGGGTGCGTTGGTTCCGTCTTTCCGGAGGTTTTCGACTTATTGACGGCCTTTCGAGGTGCCATAGGCAATATCAGAGAACACTGTATAAACATCAGAGGTCCGCGGTTGTTCAACGTCCTCCCAGCGACTATTCCGAGAGAAGTTCCGGATCACCCGGGCTGTGGTGGGTATGTGGGCCTGCGGGCCGCTCCAAGCAACAGCCTGGTGGACCAAACTCTCACAAGTCGAGCCTGGCCTCGGGCCGGGCTTGGGTAGTAGAACAACTCCCAGAACCCCATCAAGTAGGTATCAAGCAGGTTATTGCATCCAACCTGGTGTGGTACAGGCAGCCCTTGCAGCATACCTCCTGCGTGACCTGGATTATGCCTCGGAGATGGATCCCTCGAAATTCAGGTTTGGGACTTCGTTCCTTTTCTGGCTCCGTAACGAGGTTCCGGAGTCTTCCTGGTTAGCTGACTGCCCCTTGTTTGTTTTGGACGCCTGGCATTTCTTCTGTCATTCCCACATGCTGGAGTGGCGGGAAGCTAACACAGTGAACAAACTTCCACAGTGTTTCAGGTTTTCCTGGGGGGCGATCTTGAGTACCTGAACGAGTGCTTGTTTGCCCCTGCCCTTCCATGTGATGTTGGCATTGTTCAGCTCCATGTGCAGGTTCCCTCCCTTTCAGCGGCGCTTGTTGCGGAGGACTTGCGCGCCCGGGGCCTTTTGGCTTCGGCCTTGCGGTTCTTTTCCCTCCTGGAGCTGTCCTTGGATTGGCTTGTGGAGGATGTAAGGGTGCTTGGGTCCGTCCTGGGGTCCGGCGCCTTGTCCTCGGTGGCTCGTTTGTCGGCTGCCTTATTGAAACTTTTCGCCCCGATTTTGCGGGATGCGATTTCCCTGTTCTATGCTTCCCGGCTCGCATATTGGCAGGCGGTGCTGGGCTCCTCCGTGGAATCTGCTTGGGCTGTGGCTCTTAGGTTGTCGCATTTTTTGTACTTTTCTGTTTGAGGCATCTGCCGTAGTGCAGTTCATCCAGGCTGCTTCGTCTGCTTGTTGTCCGATGTCGGACTTGCTGGTTCTCCGGGGGTCCCATGGGGGGGGTCTTCCCGGAGAGGTCGTGCCAGGGCTCGGGGTTCCTCTCGTCGTGGTAGGCCACTGGTGTCAGGGTCGGGTTCGGCACCTTCTTCGGACCCGCCCTCATCTGGTCTGCGCGGTGATCGCTCTGCGCTGGGTTCTGGGTCTTGTAAGGGGCGCCGGCCTTTTCATGGTTTGCCCCATTGACGGGGCAATGGGGGGAAGGCTTGCGCTGTTCGCTCACATCTGGTCCCACGATTCGTGGGCATTTCGAGTCGTGTCTGTCAGTCTGCGGTGGTGTTGGGTAGCCCCCAGTCGGGGGGCTACCCAATGCCCCCAGGGGCAGGGCTGGCAGGGCAGGTTTCTTCTCCTGCGCTCTGTCGGGTCGTCTTGGAGTGGGTTCGCTTGGGCGTGGTCAAAATGACGACGTCCCTCAGATGGGTTTTCCCATCTGTTGCCGGTCCCGAAATGGGACTGCGCGGACTTGAGCTTCATTTTGGACTTGTCCTGTCTGAACCCCCAGGGTTCTTTGCCCCTCCTTTTGGATGACTGCTCTGTCCCAGGTCCGGCTTCTGTTGGAGCCGGGTGCTTGGATGGTGTCCCTGGACCTCTGGGACACTTATTGGCATGTCCTGATTCACCCGAGGTTCCAGGATTGGCTCGGTTTTGTTGTGGGGCGTCAATGTTATCGCTTTCGTTGTCTCCCGTTTGGGTTGAACCTGGCACCTCGCGTGTTCATGCGCCTTACGCGACCAACACCCCCAAGTCCCTATATACAAAGCGGGGCAGCCTCGGGGCGTCCGGGGAAGCGACAACCCGAGCGCGTTGCAACAACCTAAACCTACCCTGCAACATGCGAGCTGCCTGCACCCGAAGTAAATCGTCAGCAGACTGGGTAAATTGAGTCACGAACAAGCAACACGGCTCGCAGAACTCGGGGTCGAATGTGTCACCGACCCAACAGACAGCATGACGGAGGCACAAACAATGAGTCACCCTGAGACAAAGGGACAAAGCAACCCTCAAACTTGTACAAAGTGAGAGGGGACGCAAGGGTCTCCTCCATCGGACCTGAGATCCCCCGCGGGGTTTTTCAGGGTCCCTAGACTGGGTCTGCTAAGGATTATCCCAGGCAGGGCACTGCTAACCAGCGCCCCAACTACCAAGCAAACTGCTAAAATCTGAACCCACAGGATGTTTCCACTCATGAGGGCGAAACAGGTGGTGCCACCACACAAACGACCCTAATATAAGGGGGAGGGAAACACAAGGCAGACCCACCCACCAGGCAAAAACAAAAATTAAAGAAAAACCACGCAAGTGGACAACGTACTCAGAGGGAACAGAGTCGGCCGCTGTTATAGGTGAAAACTAGCTACGCAGTACCCTGCGCCCCACCAGTGCTATAACTACCACTTACCCCAAGGTAAACAAGGGAGGAAAACCCCCAAACACTCGGGGCGGCCAAACGCCAAGCAGCGAAAGACCAACAGAGGAAGACCCAAGGAGATTTGTGGAAGGCAACCCCAAGCCCCAAGGGTGGTACTTGCAGGGCACTCAGGGAAGGTGACCCTAAGCACATGCAGCCCGAGTATCTGAGAATACTACTCCCAGCTCACACGACCACCGTAAGAGCAGAACTGAAAACAAGTCACAGCACCGAGACAAGACTGGAGCTGGAGCCACACAACCATGCACGATCCCATCAATCAAGGAACTGGGGCGGGGATAGCCGGCTCAGGGGGCTGGGGCTACCCCCTTCCCCCTCCCGGGGAGGGGGGGAGCTGCACAGTCAGCGGCGTGGGACGTTATACTAGTTTGCTCGTTTTCTGTTGGGGAGTTCTATCCACTAGTTCAGCTTTTGGTAGCATTTTTAACCAGAATAGGGGTTTGTTTTGGGGCGCTTACCTTTCTGGGTGCCTGACCTGGTCGATGGCAGACAAATTATTGGGATCGTCTCAAAGCCCTCCAAATGTACTCACTAGAAAGAAGACGAGAGAGATATCAAATAATATACACCTGGAAGATACTGGAGGGCCAAGTACCAAATCTACACAGTAAAATAACAACGTACTGGAGTGAACGACATGGAAGAAAATGTAGAATAGAACCAGTGAAGAGCAGAGGTGCCATAGGCCCAATCAGAGAACACTGTATAAACATCAGAGGTCCGCGGTTGTTCAACGTCCTCCCAGCAAGCATAAGAAATATTGCCGGAACAACCGTGGACATTTTCAAGAGGAAACTAGATTTATTCCTCCAAGGAGTGCCGGACCAACCGGGCTGTGGTGGGTATGTGGGCCTGCGGGCCGCTCCAAGCAACAGCCTGGTGGACCAAACTCTCACAAGTCGAGCCTGGCCTCGGGCCGGGCTTGGGGAGTAGAAGAACTCCCAGAACCCCATCAACCAGGTATCAACCAGGTATCAAGACATAGAATGCTTCCAACCACATGGGGGTTTCTATAGGCCATTGCTCCCTTGCCTCTCTGAGGGGGCCAGGTTCTGGGCGTGGTCACCGGTAGGCTTAAGAACTCCATACACATGACTGATACCAAAGTCTGACATTAGCACATCAGCCTGGGATAGCTTGGGGGAACCTCCGGGACTCAGCCAAAAAATGGCGTTTCATTACATTCAATGCTGGTTTTTTGGTCAATATTTGAGCGCAGGGATTTGGTGTTCTAACAGGATACTGGCAGCCTGATGCTTGGTTAGTGTTCCTGGGCCTCGTTATTGTGTTGCATTGGATCATCTTTCTCAACCTGCTGTATCAGTCTCGACTTGACTGCTTGCAGTTTCTCCTCCTTCCTGGTGAGCTTCTGTCTTTCCTTTTCTGTGGGTAGTTAGTTTCAGGGAACAATAAGGGGCTTTTCCCAGAAACCCTGTGCTCATCTAGTTCTGTTTGTGGGGTTGAGCTTTGGCAATTGTGTTGAATGTAATGAAATGCCAATTTCTGGGTGAGCCCCGATTGCTCAATGATTTTCCCCATCCCTTCCAGGTCGTTGGATGGTATGTTTTGTGTGTACATCTGCTCTGGAGCTGAGTGCTCAAGCCAATGAACAGTATGACCTTCCCCTTTCCCTCCCAAATGAGTGGAAGAAGTGGGGCAAGTGAACACATTGTTGTTTCGAGTTTCAATCATTTGTTTACATTGTTGGGGTTCCAGTTCCTCCCCATTCATTCAGCAGGTCATGAGGCTTTGGTCTCTTTTGACCCAACAGTGGGCCGTATTGGTTCACAGACTTTTTGGGTGCCTTCCCAGGTCAGGTGGAGTAGTGTCACCTGCTGCCTGTGACTGTGAGAGGGGGTGCCAAGTTCTGGCTCAGGTCCCTGGTAGGGCGATCTAAACGCCACGGTTGATGTGATATAGTACAGTAGTTGGGAGCCATCTCGGCAAGATAGCTTCAGAGGGCCACCGGGATTCACCCACCATGACTGGGCAATTTTGCCCCTGTTGGGGGCCTCAGCCAGGAACACAGTTTAGAAGACAGCTCCAGTTCCACACTGAGTACACATGAGTCCAGGCCACCTCTCCAGTAGTCTTTGTCTTCTGATAAAAATGTTTAAATTGTTTATCAACTTTTAACGTTATTAGATTAGATTTAGTTAGAAACAAATGGTAAACATAAATTGTAATTTATAATATCCAACACCATTTTGTAATGATGTGCTGTAGAATACAGTACATGTTAGATTTCTCAGTGGCACTATAACATTGCAGTGTATGAATACGTGTCAAGTCTGACAGACAGGCCAGGATTACTGGATATTGTGGCAAAAGTAGAAGAGGAAAGAGATGAAGATGCCAGTCATCAACGCTACTTCTATCCACCTCATCGCTCCCTGGAAAAAATCCGTGCGGCACTTAAGGTAGTCTGAAATGTTTCTTCATTTGTTTCATTCTCCATTCACCCCTCTCTCCCCCCCTCTCCCCCCCTCTCCCCCCCTCTTCCCCTCCCCTCTTCCCCCTCCCCTCTCTTTCCCTCCCCTCTCTTTCCCCTCCCCTTCTTCCCCTCCCCTCTCTTTCCCCTCCCCTCTCTTCCCCCTCCCCCTCTCTTCCCCTCCCCCTCTCTTCCTCTCTCCCCTCCCCTCTCACTCCTCTCTCCCCTCCCCTCTCACTCCTCTCTCCACCTCCCCTCTCACTCCTCTCTCCACCTCCTCTCTCACTCCTCTCTCCATCTCCCCTCTCACTCCTCTCTCCCACCTCCCTTCACTCCTCTCTCCACCTCCCCTCTCACTCCTCTCTCCACCTCCCCTCTCACCCCTCTCTCCCTCTCCTCTCATCCCTCTCTCCCCCTCCCCTCTCTCCCCCTCCCCTCCCCCCTCTCCCACTCACCCTTCCACTCTTATCCCCTTTCTCTCATATCCCCCATTTCTCTTGTCATCACCCTTTCTATCTCATCCCCCCTTCTCTCTCCCCTCTCTCCCCTCTCTTCTCACTATTGTCTCACTTGTCCCCATTGCCTACCTGGTTGATGGGGTTCTGGGAGTTCTTCTACTCCCCAAGCCTGGGCCGAGACCAGACTTAACTTGTGAGAGTTTGGGTCTAGGCTGTTGCTTGCAGTGCTTGCAGGCCCACATATCCACAACAGCCCGGTTGGTCCGGCACTCCTTGGAGGAAACTATCTAGTTTCCTCTGAAGACTTGAAGTCCACTGTTGTTCCGGCAATATTTCTTACGCTCGCTGGGAGGGTGTTGAACAACTGTGGACCTCTGATGTTTATACAGTTCTCTCAAATTGTGTCTACGGCACCCCTATTCTTCATTGGTTCTATTCTGCATTTTCTTCCATATTGTTCACTCTAGTATGTTGTATTTACTGTGCAGATTGGGGACCTGGCCCTCCAGTATTTTCCACGTGTGCTGTATATTATTTGATACCTCTCCCGTCGCCTTCTAGTGAGTACATTCGGAGAGCTTTGAGACGATCCCAATAATTTAGATGCTTTATCTCGTTTATGTATCCTGTATATGTTCTCTGTATTCTCTCTATTTCAGCAATCCTCCTGCTCTGAATGGGCAAGTGAGTACTGAGTAGTACTCAAGATGGGCAGGACAAGTGATTGAAGAGTACAACCATTGTGATGGGATCCCTGGATTGAAAGTTCTCATAATCCATCCTATCATTTTTCCTGGCTGCCCACAATATTTGCTTGGTTATGCTCCCTAAAATTTAGGCCAGCCAGACATCTTTCCCAAATCCTGACATGTTGCTTTCCTACTATGGCAAATTTGATTGCATTTTGTACCCTTTATTATGTTTAATGTTTTCATTTTTCTGTATCTGAGTACCTGGAATTTATTGCTGTTAAACATCATGTATTTTCTGCTGCCCAATCGAAAACTTTATTAATATCTGCTTGTAGCTTTTCATTATCTCAGCAGAGGAAATTTTCATGCTGATTTTAGTGTCATCTGCAAAGGATGATACGAAGCTGGGCCTTGTATTCGAGTCTATATCTGATATGAGAATAAGGAAAAGCAGTGGTGCAAGGACTGTACCTTGAGGTACTGAGCTTTTAACTGCGCTTGGACTCGATTTTATATGGTGACTGTTATTCTGTGTTCTGTTTGACAGAAAACTTAGTATCTAGCATTCTACTTTACCAGTTATTCCCATTGACCTCATTTTGTGTGCTATCACTCCATGGTCACATTTATCGAATGCCTTTGCGAAGTCTGTGTATACCACATCTGCATTCTGTTTTTCTTCTAATGCCTCTGTGGTTTTGTCGTAATGGTCAAGTAGCTGTGAGAGGCATGATCTTCCTGCTCTAAATCCATGTTGGCCTGGATTGGTCTCCATGAAACTAGTGACCTGACTCCTGATCACTGTCTCAAATACTTTATTATATGGGATGTTAGTGCAATGGTCTATAATTCTTTGCCAATGCTTTGCTACCTTCCTTGTGTAGAGGGGCTATGTCTGCTGCTTTAAGCGCATGTATCTCCCTCATGTCCAAGCTCTTCCTCCACACTATACTGAGTGCCTGTGCTACTGGCACTTTGCATTTCTTTATAAATATTGAATTCCATGAGTCTGGAACCCGGAGCTGAGTGCATGGGCATTTGTCAATTTCTCTTTCAAAATCTGCCACGCTCGTGTTGATATCAGTTACATATACAGGGGTTTGGATATCACGCATAAAGAAGTTGTCCGGATCTTCCACTTTCATGCGGTGTATCGGGGGCTAAACATGTCCTGTCACTAAAGGACTTTACTGAAAGTCCTTTCACTAAACATGTCCGAAAGGCTAAACGGCTTTAGTAGAAGTCCTTTCTGTAAACATGTCCAAAAGGCTAAACGAGGTGCTACGCCTTAACTTGTCCCCATTGCCTTACTTGTCCCCTACCCCTCTCATCCCCCTCACTTTTCGTCATATGCAAATTTTTGTTTGTTCTATCATCTTTTATCATAAAATTTATTGTTTTAAATTAAATGTATAGGTTATTGTCTATTGTGGTTGTGATGCAGGGGGTGTCAACCTACATTGGTCATGATCTAAATTTACCAGAATCAGTTTTTTGTAATGATCATTTAGTTGCCTTGAGAATAAGACACTAGTGAAGTGATACAATCCTGTGTGATGTACTCAAGTGATGTAAGGACAGTGTTGTTTAAAACTGATGAAATTGCACTAGAGATATGTCATCTCATTGGATGTGATTTTAAAGTTGGTCAAATTAATAAATCACTTCCCTCACTTCCTGTGTATTAATTACTTAAGTTTTAACTGCTTATATTATTTTATTAAATCTTGTAATGCTAGAAATAAATTGATTTTATGTAGAAATATTTCACTAATATAATTTTCTTTCAATAGTCTGGTAAACTTTCTCAAGGAGTATGAAGACGTCACGAAGCTAACTTTCTTG